>NC_066521.1:1834674-1872174 GCF_024679095.1 Eriocheir sinensis | reverse complement strand
GGTACAGGACGGCCAGTACCTCACAGGAGGCACGGGTTGATGTAAGTGCCCGCGGATTCTGGGTGCGCGGACAGCGGGCGTTCATGGACATCCGCATATTCGACCCGATGGCTGCCTGTCACCGTGAACTGCCACTGCAAGCCGCCCACCACAGGAACGAGCAGGAGAAGACATGGGCATACGGTGAAAGAATCCAACATGTGGTTCAGGGCAGCTTCACCCCCCTCGTCTTCACCACATCCGGCGGGATGGGTCCCAGGGCCCAATGCTTCTACGCACGCCTCGCGGAACTAATCTCAGAAAAGAAGCATCAGCCAAGGAGTCACGTTGTCGCCTGGATGAGGTGTCGCCTCTCGTTCTCCCTGCTCAGGTCAGCCATCCTATGTCTCAGGGGCACCAGACACTCTGGCCCAAAAGCCACCAACATCTCCAATATGGACTATGAAGCCACAGTGGTGGAGAGTGACATTAGGGTGGGTCGGGAGTGACTTGAGTAGGGAAGGAAAGGGGGATCTAGACGTAATAGATGATAGGTGATTTAGTGTCAGGTAGTATTAGTGATATGGTTGGATGCCACAGTCATTAGCGAACAGAGTTAGGGCTAATGACCTCCAAGCTATGGAGCCCTCCATGATTATGTGTCGGGAAAATAAACATGGGTGGAGGTATCATTTATGTTGTGTGTAGAAGTAGTAGTAGTAGTAGTAAAAGTAGTAGTAGTAGTAGTAGTAGTAGTAGTAGTAGTAGTAGTAGTAGTAGTAGTAGTAGTAGTAGTAGTAACAACAGTAGTAGTAGTAGTAGTAGTAGTAGTAGTAGTAGTAGTAGTAGTAGTAGTAGTAGTAGTAGTAGTAGTAGTAGAAGTAGCAACAGTAGTAGTAGTAAAAGTTGAAGTAGTAGTAGCAGTAGTAGTAGTAGTAGTAGTAGTAGTAGTAGTAGTAGCAACAGTAGTAGAAGTAATAGTAGTAGTAGTAGTAGTAGTAGTAGTAGTTGTAGTAGTAGTAGCAACAGTAGTAGCAGTAGTAGTAGTATAGTAGTAGTAGTAGTAGTAGTAGTGGCAACAGTAGTAGTAGTAGTAGTAGTAGTAGTAGCAACAGTAGTAGTAGTAGTAGTAGTAGTAGTAGTAGTAGTAGTAGTAGTAGTAGTAGCAGTACTAGTAGTAGACTACTACAAGTAGTAACAGCAGTAGTAGGATGAAATCTCCATAAACAGAGAAGAAAAACAGAGAGACACTCTGAGTGACCTAATGAGAGAGCTCCCAGAAGACACAAGGAGGATCACAGATATTGCACAGGAAGTGGGCGTTTCAAACTGGCTAACCACACCTCCTATCAGGCCAAAAGGCTTCAACTTAAACAAAAAAGAATTCACTGATTCCCTTGCCCTCAGGTATGGCTGGCCAGTGGATGGGCTCATAAACATGTGTAACTGTGGCTCATCCCTCAACCAAAATCATGCCATGACATGCAAGAGAGGAGGTTTCGTCTGCATGAGACATGATGAAGGAAGAGACGTAACAGCTCAGATGCTGAAAGAAGTCTGCCACGACGTGACTGTGGAACCGATGCTGCCTCCTCTGCAAGGCGAACACCTCGCCAGACGCACCGCTATTGTTTCGAACGAAGCACGAGTGGATGTTAGCGCCAGAGAGTTTTGGACTCGTGGACAAAGGGGATATTTTGACATAAGGATCTCTGATCCCATGGCCCATTGCCACAGAGACCTGACCCTTGATGCAGCCCACAGAAGAAACGAACAAGAGAAGAACAGAGCATATAAAGAAAGAATACAGAATGTGGACCAAGGCTCCTTCACCCCGGTAGTATTCACGACGGCAGGAGGGATGGGACCAAGGGCGCAGAGCTTCTACGCAAGACTCGCCGAAACACTGGCGGATATGAAACAGCAGCCAAGAAGCAGTGTGGTCGCCTGGATGAGATACAGGCTGTCCTTCTCCCTCCTGAGGTCAGCATTGGTCTGCTTGAGAGGAACCAGTTCACCTGCACCCAAAACCACCCGCATTGCCGACCTGGACTTTGAGACGAGATGGTTGATAGTCGTATCATCCACAAGCTCTGTTAACTTAAGAATAATATGTTTAGTAAAGTTTGTAATATTAAATAAAGACGGTTGTCGGCCACAGTCATTGGCGGGGTGGGGCCAATGAATTGCTTTGTGAAAAGATATGAGAGAATATACCGCTCACAACGCAACTCTAATAGATGGAGGCCCGTAGTAGTAGTAGGAGGAGGAACAGCAATAGTAGTAGAAGTAGCAACAGTAGTAGTAGTAGTAGTAGTAGTAGTAGTAGTAGTAGTAATGATAGTAGTAATAGTAGTAGTAGTAGTAGTAGTAATAGTAGTAGTAGTTGTAATTTTAATATTATCATAATAATAATAATAATAATAATAATAATAATAATAATAATAATATTAATAATAATAATAATAATAATTGAGAAGAAGAAGAAAAAAAAGAGGAAGAAGAAGAAAGAAAAAAGAAAATAAGAGGAAAAAAAATGATGACGATGATGATGCTGTTGAAGAGGAAGATCAAGGAGAAGAAAAAGGAGAGGGAGGAACAGAGGAATAAAAAGAAAAATAAGTCCTCAGGATTTTTATCAGTCGGCAGGATCATTCAGTTCCGTCCCGTCGATGGCAGGAGGGTTGGGCCTCATCCAGTGCATGAGGGAGTGCGCGAGGAATCAACGAGGCCAGGGGGAGTAAAAATATTGATGGCGCGACACTGTTAATGAAATAAAACATACAATGGATAACTCTTACTTGAACTCTTTCACTAGGGGAGTATCAAGACACCTCTCCTCACGTAACTGACCTCTCTTCTCCCCGTTCTATTCTATTTGGTTTTACAGAGGCAATGCTGAGCTTTTTACAGCAAGGGAGGCAGCTCGAGGTCAAAAAACATAAACAGCAACAATAGAAAAAAGCCCGCTAGCCGTTCCTCAAAACTAAAGGAAAGAGAACGAGAAACGAGAAGAGAGAGCAATTTCGGGTGGAGAGTTGCCCTGATACTGTATATTGATGTTGCCCTGGCGCTGTTTCCTCTGCTGACGCTGTTTCCTCTGCTGACGCTGTTTCCTCTGCTGACGCTGTTTCCTCTACTGACGCTGTTCCCTTTACTGACACTGTTTCCTCTACTGACGCTATTTCCTCTACTGACGCTGTTTCCTCTACTGACGCTGTTTCCGTTACTGACGCTGTTTCCTCTACTGACGCTGTTTTCGTTACTGACACTGTTTCCGTTACTGACGCTGTTTCCGTTACTGACACTGTTTCCTCTACTGACAGGTTCCTCTACTGACGCTGTTTCCGTTATTGACGCTGTTTCTTCTACTGACGCTGTTTCCTTTACTGACGTTGTTTCCTCTACTGACGCTGTTTCCTCTACTGACACTGTTTCCTCTACTGACACTGTTTCCTCTACCGACACTGTTTCCTCTACTGACGCTGTTTCCTCTACTGACGCTGTTTCCTCTACTGACGCTGTTTCCTCTACTGACGCTGTTTCCTCTACTGACGCTGTTTCCTCTACTGACGCTGTTTCCTCTACTGACAGGTTCCTCTACTGACGCTTTTTCCTCTACTGACGTTGTTTCCTTTACTGACGCTGTTTCCTCTACTGACGCTGTTTCCGTTACTGACGCTGTTTCCTCTACTGACACTGTTTCCTCTACTGACACTGTTTCCTCTACTGACGCTGTTTCCTCTACTGACACTGTTTCCTCTACTGACACTGTTTCCTCTACTGACACTGTTTCCTCTACTGACACTGTTTCCTCTACTGACGCTGTTTCCTCTACTGACGCTGTTTCCTCTACTGACGCTGTTTCCTCTACTGACGCTGTTTCTTCTACTGACGCTGTTTCCTCTACTGAAGCTGTTTCCTCTACTGACGCTGTTTCTTCTACTGATGCTGTTTCTTCTACTGACGCTGTTTCCTCTACTGAAGCTGTTTCTTCTGCTGACGCTGTTTCTTCTACTGACGCTGTTTCCTCTACTGACGCTGTTTCCTCTACTGACGCTGTTTCCTCTACTGACGCTGTTTCCTCTACTGACGCTGTTTCCTCTACTGACGCTGTTTCCTCTACTGACGCTGTTTCCTCTACTGACGCTGTTTCTTCTACTGACGCTGTTTCCTCTACTGACGCTGTTTCCTCTACTGACGCTGTTTCTTCTACTGACGCTGTTTCTTCTACTGAAGCTGTTTCCTCTACTGACGCTGTTTCCTCTACTGAAGCTGTTTCCTCTACTGACGCTGTTTCTTTTACTGACGCTGTTTCTTCTACTGAAGCTGTTTCCTCTACTCACGCTGTTTCCTCTACTGAAGCTGTTTCCTCTACTGACGCTGTTTCTTTTACTGACGCTGTTTCTTCTACTGAAGCTGTTTCCTCTACTGACGCTGTTTCTTCTACTGACGCTGTTTCTTCTACTGACGCTGTTTCCTCTACTGACGCTGTTTCTTCTACTGACGCTGTTTCTTCTACTGACACTGTTTCCTCTACTGACGCTGTTTCCTCTACTGACGCTGTTTCCTCTACTGACGCTGTTTCCTCTACTGACGCTGTTTCCTCTACTGACGCTGTTTCCTCTACTGAAGCTGTTTCCTCTACTGACGCTGTTTCTTCTAATGACGCTGTTTCTTCTACTGACGGTGTTTCCTCTACTGAAGCTGTTTCCTTTACTGACACTGTTTCCTCTACTGACACTGTTTCCTCTACTGACACTGTTTCCTCTACTGACACTGTTTCCTGTACTGACCCTGTTTCTGCTACTGAGGCTGTTTCCGCTACGCCCTGACCCTGTTTCCTCTACAGTACAAAAAATAAATGTAGCAGGTTTCTATTTTAACCTTTTTGCAATTTTTTTTTTTTTTTTTTTTTTTTTTTTTTTGAGCCTCGGGAGCAACAGCCTTCTTTACTGTGATCTGAAGTCGGATTTGTGAGGTTTGAATCTCTTTGTAAATCTAAGTAAGTCCTGTTTGTGTCAAGTGCGTGAGGCGTGTGGCGGAAAATTTGTGTTTGACCTCCGTAGAGATTGTGTGTGTGTGTGTGTGTGTGTGTGTGTGTGTGTGTGTGTGTGTGTGTGTGTGTGTGTGTGTGTGTGTGTGTGTGTGTGTGAAAGAATATGGTTGAAAGAAAAAAAATGTAATGATGGTAATAATGATACTAAGAAAAATAATAATAACAATGATAATTATACGAAGAAGAAGAAGAAGAAGAAGAGGAAGGAGGATAAAATGAAAATAAGAAGAAAAAGAATAAAAAATAAAAATTTTGGAGGGGCATTCAATCTTAACCTCTAGCCACAACCCCGAAACCGATCCTATGAGCACAGGTTAAAGTTCTCAGGCCAAAAAAGTGTGTATATAGTGAAGACTGTGAAGACCCATTGAGGGAGAGGCGGTTCGAATCCCAGAGCTGCCGTGTAACGTTTGGAAGGGCATTCGATCTTAACCTCTAGCCACAACCCCAAAACCGATCCTATGAGCACAGGTTAAAGCTCTAAATACAAAGAAGTGTAGTGACATAGATCATCGAACCATGGAGGCGGTACGAGCCCCAGTGCCGCCGTGTAACGCAAGGAAGGGCATTCGATCTTGAACTTTAACCCACAACCCCAAAACAGTGATCCTAGTGTTAGTGTTAGTGTTAGTGTAGGACCCATAAGGCCAATCACCGGGTCAGGATTTCAAGTGCGTGCTGCGACCCAGTACATGGATCATACCTACTGAGTGGCTGCTTCTTAGGGAAGGTTAGAAATACGGGCTCTTCTGTTGTTTTTAGCTCGCTTTTTTGTTGTTTTCTGTGGCCTATTTTGTTTACTTTTGTTTTCCCCTTGAACTGGCCCCCTTTTTATTAATGAAAACAGACAACGGAGACAAACAGCCCGTAGTACCGTAAGGAGGGTTGTACATGAGTAGTAAGAAGGTAATGTTCATTTTCAAACCGGGTCAAAAAATATGTATGAGTGAACCGTTGTCTCTGTGGTGACTCCAAAAGCTTGGTGGCCTTAACTAACTGGAGTGTGTATGTGTTCGTGTGTGTGTGTGTGTGTGTGTGTGTGTGTGTGTGTGTGTGTGTGTGTGTGTTTTGTAGCATGCCGGTGGGGGTTCAAACAGCCGCCGTGCAGTTCGTCAGGAGTCTGGGGCCATATTCTAAAACATTCCGGCTTCCTAGCACACATATTTGACAAGGCTTTCGTAGGAGTTTCGGGTATTATCATGGGTAAAATGTAATGACTCTGGTGGTAATTTGACCATTCTTGTGTACCATGAACGTGAAGAAACACTCATGAGACCTCGATTGATTTCCTGTTTGGCCTTTGGAAATAGTTGATATGAGAGGCGGAAACGTCTGAGCAAATATTCTCAAACGCTCGCGGCTCTCACTACGACTATTTTCAAAGGCTACTGATAAGATTAACCGATTTTTCGTGTGTGTTTTCTTCCGTTCACAGCGCAAATCGATGTACCTACTAAGGCTCAAACGTTTATGAGGATAAGGGCCCGGGCTGGACTCTGTCGCTTCACCGTTCTCCTCCGCCCAGGAGCGGTGGAGTACAGCGTAATCTCAGGCAGGTGGTGGAGGGGGTTGGATCTGGTGCCTTCACGTAGATCACCGATGGAAAGAAAGGGAGTATTACGAGTATCTCTCTCTCTCTCTCTCTCTCTCTCTCTCTCTCTCTCTCTCTCTCTCTCTCTGCTATACGGGGAAGAGCATATAAAACTTACATCGACAGCCTCTTTATCACTCAAACAAAAATCGTTACGGATAATGTCTTTTAAGAAACGCTGCGACCACAGCAGTGATATTTTCAGTGATCTAGAATTACTTAAAGTTCCAGACATTCTGTATTTACAAAGCAGCTTGTTTGTACACCAACTTAAATGCCTGAACTGTTGAGCCTGGCTTCTCCATGATAACCCACAACAACCCCACAGGAAGACTTTAAGTGCGCCGTTGCAGAGCAACGCGCGCCCAACGGGTGTCATGTCAAGAGGAATAATTTATCAGAAGAGTTTTTAGACTGTCATAACATAAATAAATTTAATTGAATTTAAATTAATAAAGACGCTGTATGACAAGTATATATAATTATGTCCATTTTCAGCGCAAATTTAAAATGTCATCAGTGTTTGTTTGTTTGTTTGTTTGTTTGTTTGTGTGTGTGACTTTGAATTCCTTGGGATTTCTTGGTGTCCAAACAGCATGCCATCAGTACACTGTGGACATTGTACATAACAAATGTAGTGTATTGGTATGCCTGTGTATTCGTAAATGTCAATATGTGCTTAATTATTTTTTTGTTTAGTAAACAAGATGTTATACAACTTGTGTGGCCCAACGCAGTCGTTATGTGTATTATATATAAATAGTTTTTAGGTCCTATTTAAACCATCGGCTTCCTGGACCGTGCCTAATTACAATATGTATATAATGTATATAATTTCTTAAGCTTTATATCCAATAAACTCTCTCTCTCTCTCTCTCTCTCTCTCTCTCTCTCTCTCTCTCTCTCTCTCTCTCTCTCTCTCTCTCTCTCAGGGACACACAAGGCCAGCAGATCACCCTCCAGGCTGCCGTGACGCGTCGCCTCTTCCTGTTATTGCCATGACGAGCAGCACGTGCGAGAGAGAGAGAGAGAGAGAGGGGCACCCGCGCCGCGCGCTGCCAGACGCACAAGTTCACAGACACCAATACGAGGGTCACCGCAGCCCCTACCACCACCACCTCCTCGTTCTACCAATGAAATTCATTCTTCCTCATCCTTCACTTAGCTCTAACATGTGCTTAAACGCATCCATGGGCCCGTATTTTGGGGCCTTGCCTTTTAAATGAGGATGGTTGCGAGCTCGTTGCCAAGGGTGTGACGTCACAGTCAGCGCGGGAGGACGCAGGTGGTTGGCTCAGTGTGTTGCCGCGCGGGTCATCGGGTGGAGGGCAGAGTGCCACGCGCGGAGGTGCTTCAGTGTCTCGTGTGCGTGTGTGAGCCGTGCCACGCGGACTTATCGGACCTGTCGGTGTGTGTCAGCTGAGCCCCGAGGCGGACTGCAGGCGACGACACAACGGGTAAGACTGAAGCTGTGTTGAATTATGCTAAATATGACGCTCGTTTTGTGGCAGAGAGGGTGCGTGGTGAAGGCACATCTCATACGTACGTGACTGTATTATAGGATGAAAGTAATGGATTGTCAAAAGGTGTAAGACTGTTGGTGTGTTGAATTACGATAAATATGACGCTCGTTTTGTGGCAGAGACGGTGCGTGGTGAAGGCGGATCTCGGATGGTACGTTATTGTTATGTGGGAAGGTAATGGATGAGGGATAACCTGATGACTTTCCTTACTTGGTCAATAGCTGCTTTGGGTTTCGCTTCCCAGAATTCCACATCTGAAGGCTGGATTCAATGGATAAGACTCGTGCTGTGTTGAATTGGAATAAATAGGAGGCGGATTCGAAATGTACATGATTGTTTTGCAGTATGAAGGTGACGGATTGTTCTTGTTGGTAATACTTTCTAAGAAGTCCGCCTCCCCCTCCGCCACTCCAGCCCCCCCCTACTCCCCAAGACAAGCCTGGGGAACTGTGGGGAACCGGGGTTTGGGGGGGAAGCAAAAATCACTGAAAAATGGGCTTCCAAAATTTCTCTAGAAAAATCCCTAAATGAAGGAAAATTCCCTAGTTTCGAAAGTAAGGAAAGTCCTAACTTTATAACTTAACAGCCCCCCTCGCCCCCCTCCTAACCAAGGGGGGCTGCACCCCTCCCTGGAACCCCCCACATGTAGGGAATTTTCCTTAATTTAGGGATTTTTCTAGGGGAATTTGGGAAGCCCATTTTTCAATGATTTTGGCTTCCCACCCAAACCCTGGTTCCCCACAGTTCCCCAGGCTTGTCTTGGGGGGTAGGGGAGGCTGGAGTGGCGGAGGGGGAGGTGGACTTCTTAGAAAGTATTACCATGGATTGTTTTGTAAGGTGGAGTTAATGGATTGTTTTGTAAGGTGGAGTTAATGGATTGTTTTGTAGGATGGAGGTGATGGATTGTTTTGTAGGGTGGAGGTGATGGATTGTTTTGTAGGGTGGAGGTGATGGATTGTTTTGTAGGGTGGAGTTAATGGATTGTTTTGTAGGGTGGAGTTAATGGATTGTTTTGTAGGGTGGAGGTGATGGATTGTTTTGTAGAGTGGAGTTAATGGATTGTTTTGTAAGGTGGAGGTGATAGATTGTTTTGTAGGGTGGAGTTAATGGATTGTTTTGTAGTATGAAGGTGATTGATTGTTTTGAAGGATGAAGGTGATGGATTGTTTTGTAGTATGAAGGTGATGGATTGTTTTGTAGTATGAAGGTGATGGATTGTTTTGTAGTATGAAGGTGATGGATTGTTTTGTAGTATGAAGGTGATGGATTGTTTTGAAGGATGAAGGTGATGGATTGTTTTGTAGTATGAAGGTGATGGATTGTTTTGTAGTACGAAGGTGATGGATTGTTTTGTAGTATGAAGGTGATGGATTGTTTTGTAGTATGAAGGTGATGGATTGTTTTGTAGTATGAAGGTGATGGATTGTTTTGTAGTATGAAGGTGATGGATTGTTTTGTAGTATGAAGGTGATGGATTGTTTTGTAGTATGAAGGTGATGGATTGTTTTGTAGGATGGAGGTGATGGATTGTTTTGTAGTATGAAGGTGATGGATTGTTTTGTAGTATGAAGGTGATGGATTGTTTTGTAGTATGAAGGTGATGGATTGTTTTGAAGTATGAAGGTGATGGATTGTTTTGAAGGATGAAGGTGATGGATTGTTTTGTAGTATGAAGGTGATGGATTGTTTTGTAGGATGAAGGTGATGGATTGTTTTGTAGGATGAAGGTGATGGATTGTTTTGAAGGATGAAGGTGATGGATTGTTTTGAAGGATGAAGGTGATGGATTGTTTTGTAGGATGAAGGTGATGGATTGTTTTGTAGTATGAAGGTGATGGATTGTTTTGTAGTATGAAGGTGATGGATTGTTTTGTAGTATGAAGGTGATGGATTGTTTTGTAGGATGAAGGTGATGGATTGTTTTGTAGGATGAAGGTGATGGATTGTTTTGTAGGATGAAGGTGATGGATTGTTTTGTAGGATGAAGGTGATGGATTGTTTTGTAGTATGAAGGTGATTGATTGTTTTGTAGTATGAAGGTGATGGATTGTTTTGAAGGATGAAGGTGATGGATTGTTAAGGGGTTACCTGGTGGTGTTCCTTACCTGGGCCATGGCTGGGTTGCGTTTCGCTTCCGGAAATGCACTTCTTGGCTTGTGTTTACTTCCCTAATTAAGTATTGCTGAGAGTGTCCGAGGCGCGTCAGGACACAGCGCACGTTCGTCAGTCAGTGCGTCAGCGCCCCACCCTCCTCATATATATTAATAACAACCTTCATTACCGAACTGGAAATGGGAATGACGACGCTGCAAAGTGACGAAATTTAAAAACAAAGAAAAGCTATGACGCCGAAATTTTGGCCAGTAGTGGACTCGAAGAAAGTTCCACGTTTTAAAGATAATTTATCCGACACTAAATTCATGCTTTGGTTCTATATGCATGTGCGACATCTCAGCTATGAAACTATTAAGATCCAAGTGTGATTATGTTTAACTTAGCCAACTAAATAACCGCATGAGGATATTTTTTTTTACGGTAAACAGCTCAAGGGTAATTCACAAACAAACAAAACATCCCACTAATTCGCTGCTCATAACAACCACGTATTTCACTTTTGATATCGCCAAACCAACAGAAGGAATGCATATTAGGGGAAAATATACAGTATAGGTTACATGATATTTTCGTACCTTATGTAATTTGAATTGTGTGAAAATACCCATCGTTTGAATACGTGTGTGTGTGTGTGTGTGTGTGTGTGTGTGTGTGTGTGTGTGTGTGTGTGTGTTGCTTCATTGCATGGCTCGTCAGTCTTTGGAGGACAACTGATGCAGCGAGGTGTTGGCTATCGGCAAGATCACCTCACAGACAAAGACTACAGTGGGCATGCTAGGATTAAGGCGTTACTGTAGGAAGGGGAAAAAGTATATATATATCAGAGAAATACCACAAAAAGCCGACTATAGTGGTCAGCAACCCGGCAAATCTTGTTATGGTTAAGTTACTATGGAGCGTGAGGAAGACAGAGAACGCGAAAAGTAAAGACTAAACACTACAATGACCATACCAAGATTAAGGCGTTACTGTAGGAAGGGGTAAAAAGTATATATATCAGAGAAATACCACAAACAGCCGACTATAGTGGTCAGTACCGCGGTAAGCCTTGTTATGGTTACGTTACTATAGACCGTAAGAAAGACAGAGAACGCGAAAAGTAAAGACTAAACACTACAATGACCATAGTAAGATTAAGGCGTCACTGTAGGAAGGGGAAAAAGTATATATACCAGAGAAATACCACGAAAACCCGACTATAGTGGTCAGTCCCGCGGCATATTTGATCATGGTTAAGTTACTGTGGAGCATAAGAATAGAGATCGCGCATAGTAAAGAGAGAGCGGGAGACAGTGATGATTGGCTTCCCGTGTTATGATGCGGATAAATGATAATAGTCAAGGGCGCTGAGAGGGAAATATATAGACGCTCCGCACCGCTCTCTTAGGTTCGAAAGGAAGAGTTCCGGGACGTGCCGAGACCCATCAGAGACCCGAGTGGTGGGATGAATCAGTCTGCTCGCTCCCTCGGCAGTTTTGAGAGATAGTTGTGACGGGGTGTGGGGGATGGAAGGGAGTGTAGGGGTGTAAAGGGAGGTGTATGGGAGCGGAATGAGGTGTAGGGGGGGGTAAGGGGGGTAAGGGGCGAAACGTGTAACTTGATTGTCCTTAATTAAACACCTTCTTCTCCTCGACCTCCTCTCCCTCCTCTTTTCCTCCTCCTACTCCTCCCCCTCCTCCTCCTCTTTTCCTCCTCCTCCTCCTCGCTCTCCTCCTCCTCCTCCTCCTTTCCTCCTCCTCCTCCCCCTCCTCCTCCTCCTTTCCTCCTCCTCCTCATCATCATCCTCGCTCTCCTCCTACTTCTCGCTCTCCTCCTCCTCCTCCTTCTTCTCCTCCTCCTCCTCCTCGCTCTCCTCCTCCTCCTCCTTTCCTCCTCCTCCTCCCCCTCCTCCTCCTCCTCCTCCTCCTCCTCGCTCTCCTCCTCCTCCTCCTCCTCCTTTCCTCCTCCTCCTCCTCCTCCTCCTCGCTCTCCTCCTACTTCTCGCTCTCCTCCTCCTCCTCCTTCTTCTTCTCCTCCTCCTCCTCCTCCTCCTCCTCGCTCTCCTCCTCCCCCATGTCCTTTTCCCTTCTAATACAGCTTTGTGATCGGCCCCAGACTAACACTGCGGGCAACGTAAGTATGTTTGGTCGAAGGAATGGTGCGTGTGTATGTTTGAGACTAAAATTAAAAGTAAAGCAAAAATAATGAAAAAATAACTCGTAAGCTTCCCCAATACCTAAAATCAACTGGTGCTCAAAATGTCTACTGCTGCTGTTACTACTACTACTACTACTACTACTACTACTACACAGCTTTTAGTACTCAATAGGGTCGAAAATGGACTAAGGGTAATGTGTAAACTAAATCGTAGCTGTAATAGGATTTTTTTTTTTAAGAATACCGCCACGAAGGATGATGTGTGAGGGCTGCAATGCTCAAGACTATGCCTAGTTACCTTTTTTATATTGATTCATGTTAATCTTTTTTTGCCGTAAAGGAATCTTAAGCAGCGACAATTTCTAAAGCGTACCAGTTAACGCTTCCTTAATAACGGTTAAACGTAAAGCTCATTTCTGTCGCATTGTCCCTTGACCCCGTGGTGGGAGGAAGCCAGGACTCAGGGCCAGTGTGACATCCCGGTTACCACAGTTTACCTTCCCCGGGTACCCAATTATCGACCAGTCCGAAAGAGATGAACAATTGGGTGAGCTGCACGCCAACTGCCCGGGCCGGGATTCGAACCCGGGCCCGCGGATTCCTAGTTAGGCACGCTTATCACTGTGCCGCGGAGGTTATGTTAAAAGTATGTGTTTATACATTTTTCAGTATCAAGTAAATGGTATGTTTATAATGAAAGGAATGGTGATGATTACGATGATAAACCTATTATTATTATTATTATTATTATTATTATTATTATTATTATTATTATTATCAAATCATCATTGCCATTGTTATTTTTACAATAATAGGAATAGAAAAATACAATAAAACCAATGATAATGATGATTCTGTGTGTTGCTTATCATAATAATGGTGATAATTATAATAGTAATAGCTAATGAACAATAGTTTATTATATTACTAATTATAAGTTATAATAATAATGATAATAATAATAATAATAATAATAATAATAATAATAATAATAATAATAATAATAATAATAACAGGAGCTGCGACATCGGTAACAAGGCATTTCATTATCCTGAATATCCGTGGCGATAATTTTATGAGGATGGCGAGAGAGAGAGAGAGAGAGAGAGAGAGAGAGAGAGAGAGAGAGAGAGAGAGAGAGAGAGAGAGAGAGGGGGGGCGACTATCAACATGTAACACAGTAAACCCAACACGTAATACTTATTCGCTCCTGGGGAAACACTCGTGTGCGCATGACTCGTATAAACACTCGCAGGAACGACACACATTCACTCTCAGGAGTATATTCGCGTGTGCATGGCTCGTATAAACACTCGCATGGACGGCACACATTCACTCTCAGGAATATATTCGCGTGTGCATGGCTCGTATAAACACTCGCATGGACGGCACACATTCACTCTCAGGAATATATTCGCGTGTGCATGGCTCGTATAAACACTCGCAGGGACGGCACACATTCACTCTCAGGAATATATTCGCGTGTGCATGGCTCGTATAAACACTCGCATGGACGGCACACATTCACTCTCAGGAATAATATGCTCTGGTAATAATAAACTGAAACAATATACTGAATAATGCCGAGGAGGAGAAAATGAAGTGAAAGCAATGTGAAAGAAGTAGAAAGATGACCAGCTAATGTAGAGAAAGAAGTAGAAAGATGACGAGCTAATGTAGAGAAAGAAGTAGAAAGGTGACGAGCTAATGTAGAAGATTGTATTAATGGAGGGACAGAGGCTCAGAGTCTTAAACATTTCGTCGCCCACACACACACACACATACTTGACTAGACTTTCGTAGGAGTTTGGGGCATTTCCACGGATAGTTTTACGGTCCTCTGGTAGTTTGACCCTTCTTCTGTACCCTGAACCTAAAAAAAACACTCATTAGAACCCGACTGATCTCTTTTTCGGCTTTGGAAATATTGATGTGAGAGCTGGAAGCGTTTGACAATACCAATATCCTTCTGGTAGTTTGACCCTTCTTCTGTACCCTGAACCTAAATAAAACACTCATTAGAACCCGACTGATCTTTTCGGGCTTTGGAAGTAGTTGATGTGAGGGGTGGAAGCGTTTGACAATACCTACCGCAGTACCTTATAGGGCAATAGAAATCCCCAAATGCAGAAGTAAACAGAGACAGAATTAGGTAAAAAAGTAAAGAATCTGGAGGAATATACTTTCGCGTGCATGGCTCCTTATAAACACAGCATCGGCGGCATGGTCTTACTCTTATGTACGAGAGAAAGTCACCCGAGCAGTCCAGCGTGTCACCCAAGAAGAACCAGACTCGTTAATAAGTGATGTGTAAAGCCGCCCAGATGTGACGCAGGGGAGAGAGAGAGAGAGAGAGAGAGAGGGAGAGGGAGAGGGAGAGAGGGAGAGAGACCATAACATGTAGAACAATCCCAACCCTCGTCATTTCCATTCAGCGTCACCGTAGATAACATTAACCACACCCAGACGAAGATGGAGTAGCGGCGAGTGACAGGTCTTCCTCTTTTTGTACCTTTTTTTCTTCTCTTTAGCTTCTTTTTTTTGTGGGCCAATGTGTGGCGAGTTAGTCTTCCGCTTTTTTGTGAGCGGGAAGGGCGGCCCATCAGGCATCCGTCACCCGTTCATCCGATAAGAGTCCACTAATGAGGCAGAAGACGGAGTGAAAGGGTGCCCGGCTGCGTCTTGGCTCGCTTGCTCCTTGAATACCGCACACCGTCCATGAATAATGATGCGTCTGGAGGAGGAGGAGGAGGAAGAGGAGCGTAAGGAACAGAGTGTCATATTCTTAAGCATTTCGCAGCCCCAGCACACTCATTTGATAAGGCTTTCATAGGACTTGTTGGCATTCCAGGGGTAGTTTTATGACCCTGGTGGTAGAATGACCCTTCTTCTGTATTATGAACTGCGCAAGGGACAGAGAGAGTCATATTCTTCAGTATTTTCGCAGCCCCAGCACACATAATTGACAAGACTTTCGTAGTTGTGGGCATTTCCAGGGGTAGTTTTATGACCCTGGTGGTAGTTTGACCCTTCTTCTGTACCCTGAACCTAAAAAACTCTCATGCGAACCCGACTGATCTCCTTTCTGGCCTTTTGAAAAAGTTGATCTGAGAGGCGGAAGTGTCTGACTACTGACAAGAGCCACTTCTAGTTTGCAGGGAGAACAAGGTATAAGTTGCACCGAGGATCATTAACGCCTAACAGCTATGAAGCAAAAAGAGGGAAAGACCAGGAAAACATAAAACAACGGATAATGAAAGAAAGAGGGGACGGAATTGAAGAAAGAAAGCAAAAGATAAAAGTAGAGAATAAGAGAAGTGAAATGTATAAACGAGGAAGAAGAGAGAACAAGAGAAACAAAGGAGAAGGAGAGAGGGAGAGAGAGTGAAAGGATAAGAAGCAGAACGAAATTTGGGAATGAGAAGAAAAGATAAGACGAGACGGGACGGAGAACTCAAATCACAGCCGCCGAAAGAAACTTGAGAATGAGGAGAGTGAATAATCTAGAACGGAAAACAACAAGAAATGAGAGACAAGGGACGAGAGAGGATGGAAAAATCAAGACACGGGAGAGCGGCTCGGCGGTGCATTAACCCTCGAAAGTGAGAGTCGTGTGGTCACTCTCGCTCTTGATGAACCCGAGACCCCACCGCTGCCCCGCCCCGACCCGCCCGAGCTCGTCCGTACCCCGCTCCGTGCCGCCGCCTCCTCCCTGCCTTTCTTTCCGGGCCCCGCAGACTCACAACACTAAACCTGATTTCTTTTTAAACGCCGTGATAGCCTTTTAAACATTACTGTAGCTGATTTGTGTCCTTTTAGCCCGTTTTTCGAGGCGTGTTAGATTGTTTTTGTTGATTTTTTGTATAATGTTTTCGACGGAGTTTATGATAATGTCGATTTAGCTCTATGAAAATCTCTTCCTCGTCCTTCTCCTCCTGGTTTGTCTGTCTTTGGTCCGTTTTTCGAGGCGTGTTAAATTGGTTTTGTTGATTTTTTGTATAATGTTTTCGACGGAGTTTATGATAATGTCGATTTAGCTCTTTGAAAATCTCCTCCTCTTCCTCCTCTTTCCTCCTGGTTTGTCTCTTTTTGGTCCGTTTTTCGAGGCGTGTTAAATTGGTTTTGTTGATTTTTTGTATAATGTTTTCGACGGAGTTTATGATAATGTCGATTTAGCTCTATGAAAATCCCCTCCTGGTTTGTCTGTTTTTGGCTCGTTTTTCGAGGCGTGGTTAGTTGGTTTTGTTGACCTTTTGTATCACTGTTTACGTCTGAGTTTGTAATACATCGACTTAACTATGAAAATCGCCTCCTCTTCCCACCCTCCTCCTCCTCCTCCTCCTCCTGGTTTGGCTCTCTTCAACCCGTTTTTCAAGGATTTTTAGTTACTTTTGTTAATCTTTTTACATCACTGTTTACATCTGAGTTTTTTTTAATGCGTCGACTTTATGAAAATCCGACACTTCTAACTCCCTCCCTCCCAAAAAGGAAAATACAAAGCCCAACTAGCCACATAACTGTTAATAAATACTAATACGACGCTTAAGAAACTTTCAATGGCCTTACTTTTTGTTGCCAAGAGCGCAGAGGAGCAAAAAAAGACCGCTATGAAAGACGCAATGTTGTCTCACTGAATATTGCCTTCCGCCATGTGCCTGCCTCCCCACAGCCGTTAGTTATATTCTCGCCGCATTGATGGAAGGCGAATTTAATTAAGGGAGGTTAGGACTGTGTAACGTTGCCAGATTGTCGTACTCAGCCTCCTATATATGTTTGCCGATTTCCGATCCCAAAACTGCCTCCTCGACCCCAATAACTGCCTTCATATATAGTTATCGTTAAAATGGTTAATTATTGGTGTTTTCTGGCAATAGCTATGGCTCAGAAACCGGTAAATTTGAGGCTCTGAGTACGATAGTCTGGCAAGGATGGGACTGAGTGATCGGCGGGGGGGTGGGTGTTCGAGTCCCGCCCGCCGCTACAATAAGATTTCAGTCATCGTCGAGTGGCCGCAGACAACCCACCCAGGATATCAAGAGTATCAAGAAACCTCTCCACCCGAAAGTGACCTCCCTCCTGGCCGCTCGTCCTTTTTCTTTTGTCAGAGCAGCGTCTAGCGGGGTTTTATTTCGTTGCTGTTTTGTTTTTTTGCCATAGAGAAGACGAACCTGGTTTTTAAGATTGGTTATCCCCAGTTCAAGGCGATGAAGTCGTGTTAAACTACCACCAGGATCGCTGAAGACGTGTTAAACTACCGCCAGGATCGCAGACGTCGTGTTAAATTACCACCAGGATCGCAAACGTCGTGTTAAACTACCACCAGGATCGCTAAAGTCGGGTTAAACTACCACCAGGATCGCTAAAGTCGTGTTAAACTACCACCAGGATCGCAGGAGTCGAGTTAAACTACCACCAGGATCGCTAAAGTCGTGTTAAACTACCACCAGGATCGCTGAAGTCGGGTTAAACTACCACCAGGATCGCTAAAGTCGTGTTAAACTACCACCAGGATCGCTGAAGTCGGGTTAAACTACCACCAGGATCGCTAAAGTCGTGTTAAACTACCACCAGGATCGCAGGAGTCGAGTTAAACTACCACCAGGATCGCTAAAGTCGTGTTAAACTACCACCAGGATCGCTGAAGTCGGGTTAAACTACCACCAGGATCGCTAAAGTCGTGTTAAACTACCACCAGGATCGCTGAAGTCGGGTTAAACTACCACCAGGATCGCTGAAGTCGTGTTAAACTACCACCAGGATCGCTGAAGTCGTGTTAAACTACCACCAGGATCGCTGAAGTCGGGTTAAACTACCACCAGGATCGCTGAAGTCGGGTTAAACTACCACCAGGATCGCTGAAGTCGTGTTAAACTACCACCAGGATCGCTGAAGTCGTGTTAAACTACCACCAGAATCGCTGAAGTCGTGTTAAACTACCACCAAGATCGCTGAAGTCGTGTTAAACTACCACCAGGATCGCTGAAGTCGTGTTAAACTACCACCAGGATCGCTGAAGTCGTGTTAAACTACCACCAGGATCGCTGAAGTCGTGTTAAACTACCACCAGGATCGCAGGAGTCTTGTTAAACTACCACCAGGATCGCTGAAGTCGTGTTAAACTACCACCAGGATCGCTGAAGTCGTGTTAAACTACCACCAGGATCGCTGAAGTCGTGTTAAACTACCACCAGGATCGCAGAAGTCGTGTTAAACTACCACCAGATCGCTGAAGTCGTGTTAAACTACCACCAGGATCGCTGAAGTCGTGTTAAACTACCACCAGGATCGCTGAAGTCGCGTTAAACTACCACCAGGATCGCTGAAGTCGCGTTAAACTACCACCAGGATCGCAGGAGTCGTGTTAAACTACCACCAGGATCGCAGGAGTCGTGTTAAACTACCACCAGGATCGCAGGAGTCGTGTTAAACTACCACCAGGATCGCAGGAGTCGTGTTAAACTACCACCAGGATCGCAGGAGTCGTGTTAAACTACCACCAGGAACACGAAACAGTCCATGAGAATCCCAGCAACTTCTACGAGAGGCTTTTCAATCAGGCGAACTGAGATGCCTTGCTGTGAAGAAAATACTGTCCTGACGATTCACCTGCCAACCCGGACTCTAGCGAAACTCTCAGGAGGATCAAGTGGAGGTCCGGGGGGCAGTACGAGCCAAGGCGATGTAGGGCAAACGTAAAATAGAATAAGAAATGAATATATCCCTTGAATAAAAGCGTTGGGAAGCATTATTGATCGCAGGTAACGGCGGAAAGATACGAAGAAAACCGATATGAAACACTTAGAATGCTGGCTCGGTACATAATAACTTTCTCCCTTTCGTTAACTATACTCCATTCACGTTAGCTTCAGAAATAAGCCCCTCCCACTCCCTCAAGCAAGCCACGCCCCTTCTCTAACTTAGCCTCTGACTGGTGGCTAGAGAGAGTAAGCGTAAGACCCACAACTAGCAGACTATTAATCTATGTATCCAGCAATTATAGACTAATTTGGAGAAGGGGTGTATATATGTGTGTATGACTTATGGGTGCAGGGAAAGGTTAACTGTAATTGGTGAATGCTAAACCAGCGTCTTCGGGGCTTACTCTCGGCGCTAATGTGAGCAGACAGCGACGTGACCCGAGTGAAAGCCTCTTGTTTGCATGTGCTGCTTCTCAGGGGGCGAGTGTGTCTTTCCCGCGAGCCAGGGCCGAGAGTGTGTCATTATTATTGCTCTCAGGAGGCGAGTGTGTCTTCCCCGCGAGCCAGGGCCGAGAGTGTGTCATTATTGCTCTCAGGGGGCGAGTGTGTGCCAGGGCCGAGAGTGTGTCATTATTATTGCTCTCAGGGGGCGAGTGTGTCTTCCCCGCGAGCCAGGGCCGAGAGTGTGTCATTATTGCTCTCAGGAGGCGAGTGTGTCTTCCCCGCGAGCCAGGGCCGAGAGTGTGTCATTATTATTGCTCTCAGGAGGCGAGTGTGTCTTCCCCGCGAGCCAGGGCCGAGAGTGTGTCATTATTATTGCTCTCAGGAGGCGAGTGTGTGCCAGGGCCGAGAGTGTGTCATTATTATTTCCCTCAGGTGGCGAGTGTGTCTTCCCCGCGAGCCAGGGCCGAGAGTGTGTCATTATTGCTCTCAGGAGGCGAGTGTGTCTTCCCATGAGCCAGGGCCGAGTGTGTCATTATTGCTCTCAGGAGGCGAGTGTGTCTTCCCGCCAGGGCCGAGAGTGTGTCATTATTGCCCTCAGGAGGCGAGTGTGTCTTCCCGCGAGCCAGGGCCGAGAGTGTCATTATTGCTCTCAGGAGGCGAGTGTGTCTTCCCCGCGAGCCAGGGCCGAGTGTGTCATTATTGCTCTCAGGAGGCGAGTGTGTGCCAGGGCCGAGAGTGTGTCATTATTATTGCCCTCAGGAGGCGAGTGTGTCTTCCCCGCGAGCCAGGGCCGAGAGTGTGTCATTATTGCTCTCAGGAGGCGAGTGTGTCTTCCCCGCGAGCCAGGGCCGAGAGTGTCATTATTGCTCTCAGGAGGCGAGTGTGTGCCAGGGCCGAGAGTGTGTCATTATTGCTCTCAGGAGGCGAGTGTGTCTTCCCCGCGAGCCAGGGCCGAGAGTGTGTCATTATTGCTCTCAGAAGGCGAGTGTGTCTTCCCCGCGAGCCAGGGCCGAGAGTGTGTCATTATTGCTCTCAGAAGGCGAGTGTGTCTTCCCCGCGAGCCAGGGCCGAGAGTGTGTCATTATTGCTCTCAGGAGGCGAGTGTGTCTTCCCCGCGAGCCAGGGCCGAGAGTGTGTCATTATTGCTCTCAGGAGGCGAGTGTGTGCCAGGGCCGAGAGTGTGTCATTATTGCTCTCAGGGGGCGAGTGTGTCTTCCCCGCGAGCCAGGGCCGAGAGTGTGTCATTATTGCCCTCAGGAGGCGAGTGTGTCTTCCCCGCGAGCCAGGGCCGAGAGTGGTTCATTATTATTGCTCTCAGGAGGCGAGTGTGTGACAGGGCCGTGCGTGGGTCATTATTGCTCTCAGGAGGCGAGTATGTCTTCCCCGCGAGCCAGGGCCGAGAGTGTGTCATTATTATTGCCCTCAGGAGGCGAGTATGTCTTCCCCGCGAGCCAGGGCCGAGAGTGTGTCATTATTATTGTTCTCAGGAGGCGAGTGTGTCTTCCCCGCGAGCCAGGGCCGAGTGTGTCATTATTGCTCTCAGGAGGCGAGTGTGTGCCAGGGCCGAGAGTGTGTCATTATTATTTCCCTCAGGGGGCGAGTGTGTCTTCCCCGCGAGCCAGGGCCGAGAGTGTGTCATTATTGCTCTCAGGAGGCGAGTGTGTCTTCCCCGCGAGCCAGGGCCGAGAGTGTGTCATTATTGCTCTCAGGAGGCGAGTGTGTCTTCCCGCCAGGGCCGAGTGTGTCATTATTGCTCTCAGGAGGCGAGTGTGTCTTCCCCGCGAGCCAGGGCCGAGAGTGTGTCATTATTGCTCTCAGGAGGCGAGTGTGTGCCAGGGCCGAGAGTGTGTCATTATTATTGCCCTCAGGAGGCGAGTGTGTCTTCCCCGCGAGCCAGGGCCGAGAGTGTGTCATTATTGCTCTCAGGAGGCGAGTGTGTCTTCCCCGCGAGCCAGGGCCGAGAGTGTCATTATTGCTCTCAGGAGGCGAGTGTGTGCCAGGGCCGAGAGTGTGTCATTATTATTGCCCTCAGGAGGCGAGTATGTCTTCCCCATGAGCCAGGGCCGAGAGTGTGTCATTATTGCTCTCAGGAGGCGAGTGTGTCTTCACCGCGAGCCAGAGCCGAGAGTGTGTCATTATTGCTCTCAGGAGGCGAGTGTGTCTTCCCCGCGAGCCAGGGCCGAGAGTGTGTCATTATTGCTCTCAGGAGGCGAGTGTGTGAGCCAGGGCCGAGAGTGTGTCATTATTGCTCTCAGGAGGCGAGTGTGTCTTCCCATGAGCCAGGGCCGAGAGTGTGTCATTATTGCTCTCAGGAGGCGAGTGTGTCTTCCCATGAGCCAGGGCCGAGAGTGTGTCATTATTATTGCTCTCAGGAGGCGAGTGTGTGCCAGGGCCGAGAGTGTGTCATTATTATTGCTCTCAGGAGGCGAGTATGTCTTCCCCGCGAGCCAGGGCCGAGAGTGTGTCATTATTATTGCCCTCAGGAGGCGAGTATGTCTTCCCCGCGAGCCAGGGCCGAGAGTGTGTCATTATTATTGCTCTCAGGAGGCGAGTGTGTGCCAGGGCCGAGAGTGTGTCATTATTGTCATTACTATTTTCATCGTAATCTTAATCATTTCACCCTTGTTTGTCATCATCACCACTCGTCTTACTCGTCTTCAGAATTTTAGCCCTCCTCCTCCTCCTCCTCGTCTTCCTCCTCCTCCTGCTCCTCCTCCTCCTCGTTCTCTCTCACCCCCTGTAAGGTCCATATTCTTAAGCCTATCGGACTTTCATTACGACTGTTTTCTCAGCCACTGGGAAGATTAATCGTGTTTTCGTGAGTGATTTTCCTGTTCATGGCGCGGAAGTCGTGTTAAACTACCACCAGGATCATAAGAACATAAGAACGTAAGGAGTCTGCAAGAGGCCGGTTGGTCCGCGAGAATCCCAGCAACTACTACGAGAGGCTTTTCAAACAGGCGAACTGAGGCGCCGAGACGTTTGAGAGTACGTGTTTAAGGGTCTGTGTACGTCACCCCTCACCTGAAAGTTAATTAGTGGAAGGCGGCGTCGTGCGGTGCGTGTTGGAAAGGTAATGACCAGGTGAGGTGCGCGGAATTAGCTCCTCCGAGGATTGCCTGCCTGTCTCTCTTTGCCGAGGAAGACGTTTTCCCCCTTAGTTTGTGCCCCTCAGGTGAGAGAGAGAGAGAGAGAGAGAGAGAGAGAGAGAGAGAGAGAGAGAGAGAGAGAGAGAGAGAGAGAGAGAGAGAGAGAGAGAGAGAGAGAGAGAGTCTCACACACACACACACACACACACACACAGAGAGAGAGAGAGAGAGAGAGAGAGAGAGAGAGAGAGAGAGAGAGAGAGAGAGAGAGAGAGAGAGAGAGAGAGAGAGAGAGAGTCACACACACACACACACACACACACACACACACACACAGAGAGAGAGAGAGAGAGAGAGAGAGAGAGAGAGAGAGAGAGAGAGAGAGAGAGAGAGAGACACTCACTGGATAAATATAGATATGGAGACGGGACTATTAGAGCTTAACTCGAGCCCGGTAGACTACAAATAGGTAAGTACAAATAGGTAAATACAAATAGGTAAATACAAATAGGTAAATACACACACACACACACACACACACACACACACACACACACACACACACACACACACACACACACACACACACACACACATGTAGAAGATCAGACAGCCATACACTCTTGCATTCAAAAGCATACAGACACTTATAGACACACACACACACACTCTCTCTCTCTCTCTCTCTCTCTCTCTCTCTCTCTCTCTCTCTCTCTCTCTCTCTCTCTCTCTCTCTCTCTCTCTCTCTCTCTCTCTCTCTCTCTCTCTCTCTCTCTCATTACTCCTCCTCCTCCTCCCCGGAACACTAATAGCAGCGGGGCGTTCCATCCTGAAGGTTATGGCCGGCAGACGACAGCCTTGTCTGGACGCCTGGGGGAGGGGGGCGTGGCGGCGCCAGGCTTGAGACTTGCGAGCAGCCGCTGGCGAAGGGTTTCTGAAGGGCGAGGAGGGTATTGTAGGTGTTTGGGGCTGGCGATGAGACTAGGAGGGTGTTGGAATTGGCGGAGGAAGAAGAGGAAGAAGAGGAGGAGGAGGAGGAGAATGAAGAAGGAGGAGGAAGAGGAAGAAGAAGGAAGAAGGAAAAGGAATAGGAAGAAGAGGAGGAGGAGGAGAAGAAGGAAGGAGGAAGAAGGAAGAAGAAGGAAGAAGAAGGAAGGAGCAGAAGGAAGAAGGAATGAAGAAGGAGAAGAGGAAGAAGAGAAGGAGGAGGAGGAGGAGAATAAAAATAGAGTAGGAAGAGGAGGAGAACGAGGAGGTGCAGGTGAATGGGAATGTCCGTGATAGAGATAACAATAATAGGAATAGGAATAGTAACCGTTATCAATACTTTTATCAGCGCCTTCGCAGTGCAGTGGCTACCGTCCCTAACCACGAATCTGCGGTCCTGTGTTCGAATCCCGGGTAGTCGGCGTGCAGCCCACCCAGCTGTTCATCCTTCCTCTCGGGCTGGACGATAAATGGGTTCCTGATGACACCCGGGGAAGGTAAACTGTGGTAACCCGGATGTCACACTGGCCGTGTCGAGTGAATGGGTCCCCTCCCACCACGGGCTCAAAGGCTCAACGGGGCGGAGATGTGCACCGCCGCCTCGCGCAGCTATGCATGTGCTCCCTAGTTTTCCTTTTACTATTATTCTTATCATTGTTGTTGCTATCATTATTATTATTATTATTATTATTATTATTATTATCATAGCGATTTTTTGTCATTACCATGCGCCTCTGTGTTGTGGTAGTTGCTACGAATTTGCGGGTAAAAGTTCGAATCCTGGCCATGGCTGTCGGCGCCTAGCTCACGCAGCGGTTCATTCTCCCTTTTGGGCTGGTCGACGAATGGGTACCTAGGGAGGACTGGGGAAGGTACGTAAATTGAGATAACCCGGATGGCACTCTTGCCCTGTGTCCCGGCGTAATCAAGTTCTTCCCAGCACAGGCTCAAGGGCCAATGAGTCGGAGATAAACGTTGAGGCCATGCGGAGATATAGCATAACATAAAACTTCAACTTTACCTTTACCTATAACCTTTTGGCCTTCGCTGCGCAGTGCTTAACGTCCCCAACTGTGAATCTTTGGGCTTAAGTTCTAATCCCGGCCTGCATGGGCAGTCTGCGTGCACCCCACTCTGCTGTTCATCCTTTCCTTCATGATGGTTGATAGATGGATACCTGGGGAAACCTAGGGGAGGTAACCCGTGATAACCCGGATGCTGCACCGGGCCTGTGTCGGGTTAAGGGTTCTCTCCCACCGGAGGCTCAAAGGGCCAGCGGGGCGGAGATGAGCACCGCCGCCGCGCGCAGATATACCGTATGCCCCCAACTTTACCTTTACCTTTTGACCTCACCGCCACCACCGCCACCGCCACCAGTTCGGCAGCACAACAAACATTCTCCGTCGCCCGCGCCACCTTTAAGCAGCGAGTGGGTGACCGGCACGAGCAGAAAAAACAAGAATGTAGATCTGAGCCGAGCAAGGGGGAGGGCGGCGTGTCGGGGCGGCTGGCGGAGACCAAGCCTAACCGCTGACCTCTTAACCTGGCGGTGAACGTAGGCGGCCAGGCGGGGCGGGGCGGGGCGCGGGGCAGGTCACACGGATATCGCCCCGACTTTCTGACTCCGGCACCCCCAGCGACATTTAGTAATAGTTTTTTCAATGTGTTCAGCGATCTCATTATTGTTATTATGTGTTATCAGGTCGATGTGCTGTGTCCATTTATTCTCCGACTTATTTATTTATTTATTTTACTGTTTGTATGTTTCCAGTTTGACTTTCTTTGCTCCGCCTCCCTTTGACCTATTCTCTCTCTCTCTCTCTCTCTCTCTCTCTCTCTCTCTCTCTCTCTCTCTCTCTCTCTCTCTCTCTCTCTCTCTCTCTCTCTCTCTCTCTCTCTCTCTCTCTCTCTCTCTCTCTCTCTCTCTCTCTCTCTCTCTCACACACACACACAAACACACCAATAGTCTGTGTGTTTGTGTGTGCGTGTGCGTGAATGTGTGTGTGTGTGTGTGTGTGTGTGTGGTTGTGTGTGTGCGCCCGCGCGCGTGCGTGGGCATGTTACGTTACCTGCTGGAGAAAGTTGCATGACGCCAGGCTCGCCCGCGACAGACCAGCCAGGAAAAACCGCGGGTGAAAGGGAAGTTGAAGGAAGGCTCGTCCACACAGGCTGACCAAGATGCTGGCCGCGGAGCCTCGCCAGCGCGCGTATACCCAATCTCTCTACTGGTATGCGGCGCCCACTCTTCACCAGGACAGGTTTCGTTAAATTAGATTAGATTATGTTAGGTTAGGGTAGGCTACGTTAGGTTAGGTTAGGTTCATCAAGATGCTGGCCGTGGAGCCTAGCCAGCCAGCCTACTTGTATGCGGCGCCCACTTTTGACAGGTTAAGTTAGGATAGGATAGGGTAGGTTAGGTTAGGCTGACTGAGATGCTGGCCGGGGAGCCTCGCCAGCCCCTGTATACCAATCTCTACTGGCATGCGGCGCCCACTCTTGAACAGGACAGGTTAGGTTAGGTTAGGTTAGGTTAGGCTGATTATGATAACGGCCGCGGAGTCTAGTCAGCCTGCGTATACCCAATCTCTACTGGTATATATGCGGTGCCCACTCTTGAGCGGGACAGGTTAGGTTAGGTTAGGTTAGACTGATGAAGATGGTGGCCGCGGAGCCTTGCCAGCCCGCGTATTCCCTATCTCTCTCTGCTGGTATGTAGCGTCTAATCTTGACCATGGCAGGTTAGGTTACGTTAGGCGACGTTAGGCAGAGATATGATAGTTGTTTTTATTATGTGCTGCTTATAGCGCCTGTAGACTTCCTTGAGGGGCCTCTTGGGCGACCCCAGCCCGTTAGTGGTGCTGGGGAATTTTTATTTATAGTGGCTGCCGTGAGTAGGTTAGGTTAGGTTGCGTTAAATTAGGTTATGCTTCGTTAGAGGGGGCTTCGTGGTGCAGTGGTTAGCACACTCCGCTCACAACCGAGAGAGCCCGGGCTCGATTCCCGGGCGGATTGGAAAAAATTGGGCGGCTTTTCCAATACCCTACGCCCCTGTCCACCCAGCAGTAAATGGGTACCAGGTATTAATCGGTGGTCGTGTCCCGTCTCCTGGGGTCTTCCCTTCTCCTATAATTCCTTCCCCTTCTGTCTCTCTCCGGCATATGACCACAGCGGTTGCGCCGACTAAACGAAACTTTCCTTTCTATGCTTCGTTAGGTTAGGGGATAGCTTAGGTTACGTTAGGTAAGGTTAGGTTAAGGATTGTTAAGTGTCATTTATCGTGATTTTGAGTGGGAATCACAACGAGAGTAATTTCTTGAATATCTTATAGTTAGTTTTATAGCTACAGCTGAGCGTCTTTGCTAGGGATCACCCACCCACAGAGAGACAGGGAATATACAGCTCTAGGGCTGATGAGACGGAGATGAACACCGAGGCCACGCGCGACTATATATAGCTTATGCCCCAAACATCATCTTAAAATACAACGGATTCACCTCAACTCTCTCCTTCACTGTGCCTGTGTGTGTGTGTGTGTGTGTGTGTGTGTTGAACGGAAAGACAGACGAAGTTTTGTGTAGGAGTTAGATGTCTGGGTACGTGGCGGAGAGAGAGAGAGAGAGAGAGAGAGAGAAGGGGCCTGGCAGTGGAGATGGGTACTGGATCTCATGAAACATAGAAGCAATAATTATCAAGGCTCGTGAAAGGGACAGCCAAGGACGCAGGGATAGCCAGACACACACACACACACACACACACACACCATGCCCTCTCGACCTCACTGAGCAGCCTCTCTCAGAAGGAGCAGCGAGGTGCGATGCGCTGGTGAAAGTAACAGTCGAGGTGACCCCCCCACCGTCTCTCTCTCTCTCTCTCTCTCTCTCTCTCTCTCTCTCTCTCTCTCTCTCTCTCTCTCTCTCTCTCTCTCTCTCTCTCTCTCTCTCTCTCTCTCTCTCTCTCTCTCTCTCTCTCTCTCTCTCTCTCTCTCTCTCTCTCTCTCTCTCTCCTTCAAGTTGGAACGAGGAATAAAAAGTTTGATTACGAAATGCGCGGCGTTAAACTCAAAAGCGTTCAATGCGTCAAGGACTTGGGGGTCAAAATCGCGTCAAACCTCAAATTCTCACAGCAATGCATCGATGCAGCAAATAAAGCGAACAGAATGTTGGGCTTCATTAAAAGAAACTTTTTATTTAAGAATAAAGATGTAATACTCCCGCTCTACAACAGTTTAGTCAGACCCCACTTGGAATATGCGGTACAGTTTTGGTCTCCTCACCATGCAAAGGATATTGCTAAATTAGAAGGTGTTCAGCGTCGGGCAACGAAAATTATCCCTTCCTTGCGCAACAAATCCTACGAAGAAAGGCTTTCTACCCTTAACATGTTCTCTCTTGAGAAACGTCGCCTCCGAGGAAAACTGATCGAATGTTTTAAAATACTTAATGGTTTCACGAATGTAGACAGATCAACATTGTTTATGATCGATGACACTTTGCGCACGAGGAACAATGGCGTAAAACTCAGATGTAGACAAGTAAATTCAGACTGCACCAAATTTTTCTTCACCAACGTTGTAGTGCGAGAATGGAATAAGCTCCCATCATCAGTGGTCCAGTGTAACACGATTGACTCCTTCAAAAATAAGCTCGACCGTCACTTCCTTCAACTTAATATCAACTAGAGTAGAAATGCAACGTTTTGGAGTCTTCTGATTAATGTAAAATCACTTAGGTTTAAGGACAGACCACCAAGTCTGGACCATGGGGTCTGTGTGGTCTGATTTTCTATGTAAATGTAAATCTCTCTCTCTCTCTCTCTCTCTCTCTCTCTCTCTCTCTCTCTCTCTCTCTCTCCTCCTCTCTCCTCCTCCTCCTCCTCCTCCCTCCTCCTCCTTCCTCCTCCTCTCCTCCTCCCTCCTCCTATAAGCACCTATCTCCTCCTCCTCCTCCTCCTCCTCCTTCACCTCCTCCTCCTTCCCCTCCTCCTCCTCCTTCTCCTCTTCCTCCTCCTTCTCCTCCTTCTATAAGCACTCTATCTCCTCCTCCTCATTGCATACCTTTTACTTCTCTCTCTCCCCTTCTCCTCCTCCTCCTCCTCCTCCTCCTCCTCCTCCTCCTCTTCCTCCTCCTTCTCCTCCTCCTATAAGCACTCTATCTCCTCCTCCTCATTGCATACCTTTTACTTCTCTCTCCTCCTCCTCCTCCTCCTCCTCCTCCTCTTCCTCCTCTTCCTCCTTCACCTCCTTCTATAAGCACTCTATCTCCTCCTCCTCATTGCATACCTTTTACTTCTCTCTCTCTCCTTCTCCTCCTCCTCCTCCTCCTCCTCCTCCTCCTCCTTTTCCTCCTCCCCTTCCTCCTCCTCCTCCTCCTCCTCCTCCTTCCCCTCCTCCTCCTCCTCCTCCTCCTCCTCCTCCTCCTCCTCCTCCTCCTCCTCCTCCTCCTCCTCCTCCTCCATCCCCTCCTCCTCCTCCATCCCCTCCTCCTCCTCCATCCCCTCCTCCTCCTCCTCCTCCTCCTCTCTCCCTCCTCTCCTCCTCCTCCTCCTCCTCCTCTCCTCCTCCTCCCTCCTCCCTCCTCCTCCTCCTCCTCTCCCTTCCCTCCTCCTCCTCCTCCTTCTCCTCCCTCCTCCTCCTCCTCCTCCTTCCTCCTCCTCCTCCTTCCTCCCTCTCCCTCCTCCTCCTCCTCCCTCTCCTCCCTCCTCCTCCTTCCTCCTCTCCTCCTCCTCCTCCTCCTCCTCCTCCCCTCTCACCTCCTTTTCCTCCTCCTCCTCCTCCGCTTCCTCCTCTTCCTCCTCCTCTTCCTCCTCCTCCTCCTCTTCCTCCTCATCCTCTTCCTCCTCCTCCTCCTCCTTCACCTACTCCTGATCCTCCTTTCTCTTTCTTTCTCTCTTTGTTCTCGCTCCCCCCCCCTCCCCCCCCGTCAACTGGGCTGGTGTGACATAAACTAACCTGTCTGTTTGGCGCCCATGTTACCCGACCCGCCGACCTTGTGACCCCGTGTCCGTCCCGACCCCCCCCCGACCCCCCCCCACCCCCCGCGGCGCTCACCTGTCACCTCACCGTTGCCGGTTAATCAGGGCGTGGGTGCTTTATGTGTGTGGGGGGGTGAGATGGAGGGGGGGGAGGAGCTGGGGGGGGAGGGGTTGTGTGTGTGTGTGTGTGTGTGTGTGTGTGTGTGTGTGTGTGTTGGCAGAGTTAATAGCTTGGTTTCACTATATTCTCTCTCTCTCTCTCTCTCTCTCTCTCTCTCTCTCTCTCTCTCTCTCTCTCTCTCTCTCTCTCTCTCTCTCTCTCTCTCTCTCTCTCTCTCTCTCTCTCTCTCTCTCTCTCTCTCTCTCTCTCTCTCTCTCTCTCTCTCTCTCTCTCTCTCTCTCTCTCTCTCTCTCTCTCTCTCTCTCTCTCTCTCTCTCTCTCTCTCTCTCTCTCTCAGCATTCCAGAGGGAGGGCCAGGGGTCACACAGCCTTTGTTCTGTAACACACGCGGCCCGGCCCTCAAAAGCCCCGTGATTACCAAGGCCAGACCCCCGGACGCCTATATAAATCAGCTTTACTTGAGCCAGGCCTTAATGTCCCTCGTTTTCCTCTCGTGCTCAGTTAAAAAGAGAGGGAAGGAAGGAAGGAAGGGAGAGAGAGAGAGAGAATAGCATACCTTCTCTTCTCCACGGCAAGATAAAGACGTGTAATGAATGCCATCTCAGCGCTTCCCTGCCCTCGTGATGGTGCTGGGAGGGGGGGAGGGGGGAAGTGGAGGGGCTAGAGGGGGCGGTGCTGGGTGGTTTTTGGGGATTTTGGTTTGGTTGCTGGGTGGAATGGGCGGTGGATGGGTGGGTACTGGAGTTTTGGGGTTTTGACACTGGTGGTGATGGTGGTGGTAGTGGTAGTGGTGGGTGGGTGAGGGGGAGTGTTGACATTGGTGGTTATGGTTTTGGTAGAATGTAAGTGTGTGAAGAGGGTGTTAACATTGGTGGTTGTGGTGGTGGTGGTGATCAGTGTTTTAGGTGGTGTTGATATTGGTGGTGGTTGTGGTGGTGGTGGTGATGGGTGTGTTAGGTGGTGTTAACATTGGTGGTTGTGGTGGTGGTGGTGATGGGTGTGTTAGGTGGTGTTAACATTGGTGGTTGTGGTGGTTGTGGTGATGGGTGTGTTAGGTGGTGTTGACATTGGTGGTTGTAGTGGTGGTGGTGATCAGTGTTTTAGGTGGTGTTGATATTGGTGGTGGTTGTGGTGGTGGTGGTGATGGGTGTGTTATGTGGTGTTGACATTGGTGGTTGTGGTGGTGGTGGTGATGGGTGTGTTAGGTGGTGTTGACATTGGTGGTTGTGGTGGTGGTGGTGATGGGTGTGTTAGGTGGTGTTGACATTGGTGGTTGTGGTGGTGGTGGTGGTGGTGATGGGTGTGTTAGGTGGTGTTGACACTGGTGGTGGTGGTGGTGGTGGTGGTGGGTATGTTATGTGGTGTTGACATTGGTGGTTGTGGTGGTGGTGGTGATGGGTGTGTTAGGTGGTGTTGACATTGGTGGCTGTGGTAGTGGTGGTGATGGGTGTGTTAGGTGGTGTTGACATTGGTGGTTGTGGTGGTGGTGGTGATGGGTGTGTTAGGTGGTGTTGACATTGGTGGTTGTGGTGGTGGTGGTGATGGGTGTGTTATGTGGTGTTGACATTGGTGGTTGTGGTGGTGGTGGTGATGGGTGTGTTAGGTGGTGTTGACATTGGTGGTTGTGGTGGTGGTGGTGATGGGTGTGTTAGGTGGTGTTGACATTGGTGGCTGTGGTAGTGGTGGTGATGGGTGTGTTAGGTGGTGTTGACATTGGTGGTTGTGGTGGTAGTGGTGATGGGTGTGTTAGGTGGTGTTGACATTGGTGGTTGTGGTAGTGGTGGTGATGGGTGTGTTATGTGGTGTTGACATTGGTGGTTGTGGTGGTGGTGGTGATGGGTGTGTTAGGTGGTGTTGACATTGGTGGTTGTGGTGGTGGTGGTGATCAGTGTTTTAGGTGGTGTTGATATTGGTGGTGGTTGTGGTGGTGGTGGTGATGGGTGTGTTAGGTGGTGTTAACATTGGTGGTTGTGGTGGTGGTGGTGATGGGTGTGTTAGGTGGTGTTGACATTGGTGGTGGTGGTGGTGGTGGTGGTGGTGGGTGTGTTAGGTGGTGTTGACATTGGTGGTGGTGGTGGTGGTGGTGATGGGTGTGTTAGGTGTGTTAGGTGGTGTTGATATTGGTGGTTGTGGTGGTGGTGGTGATGGGTGTGTTAGGTGGTGTTGACATTGGTGGTGGTGGTGGTGGTGGGTGTGTTAGGTGGTGTTGACATTGGTGGTGGTTGTGGTGGTGGTGGTGGTGGTAGTGGTGATGGGTGTTTTAGGTGGTGTTGACATTGGTGGTGGTTGTGGTGGTGGTGGTGGTGGTAGTGGTGGTGGGTGTGTTAGGTGGTGTTGACATTGGTGGTGGTGGTGATGATGGTTGGGGTCGGTTGTGGGGAAGCAAGGCGAGTCTTATCATCCGTCACCATGAACTTGTCTAACCTATTCGTGAGGGCGTCCATCTTACTGCCACTCACTCCATGACTGCCAGGGCTGTTCCGCGCATCCACCACTCTATTAGTGCATCAATTCTTGCCTATGTGTTTGTTGAATCTTATTATCTAAAGGAAACCCATTGCGATCAGTCCTACTCTGCCCTTTCAGCACGACCCTTATCAAAGCCCTTCACTCATTCATCAATTTCACCAAAAATAACCTCGCCTACGTTGCTTTTCTACAGGATGAAAATTTAAACGTTGAATTCCATCATTATAAGACATGTTTCTCAGCCCGTGAGTAGTTTTCGTTATTCTCTCCTGCACAGATTCTAGCTTGTTGATGTCCGTTCTATTGTAGGGAGACGAGAATTTTTATCACCCCAAAAAACACCACTTTTGCAAAACTCTTTCAACCCAGAACCTCAAAATCCCAACCAAATCGTACAATTCAACCGCGATTAGAACTGCACCGCATGATTGAGATGGTCTGACTCATTTTTAACACAGCTTGAGGATGACTTCAGCTCTTCGAATGATGACGCTTCTTGAAAGGAAACCCAGGACCCCATTTCCACGATTGGTAGCCTGCATGTATGTGTTGCGTGTACGATCAGATCTCACTAATACGCCTAAATCCTTCTCTCATCTAGACCTGCTCAGGGGAGTGTCTTTAAAGGTTTATTATGTGAGGGGTTATTTCTTCCTACACTCAAAGTACTACACATCCCGACGTTGAATTCAGTCTGCCACTTCCCCGTCCAGTTATACAGTCTGTTAAGTTCGTCTTGCAATACTCTAGTGTCATGATGGTTTTGACCCCCTACAAGAAGACATCACCAAGCTACAGGAGTGGAACAAAAAGTAACTGCTCCAATTTAGTGAAGGAAAATGTGAGGTCTTGCATCTTGGGAGGGAAAATCCAGCATACCAGTACCACATGGGAAACACTCCACTACCCGCCACAGAGGCACAGAAAGACCTGGGAGCATATTTTACCAGGCTACCACTGAAGGCGAAATCCGTGCCAATCGCAGCGGACGGGTTAAATAGTCTGCCGATCTTTGTATCATACGCAAACTCACTTGGATTACTTCTTATGTTCGAGTCGAAGTCATTTCAACATCACGACTTATTCCTGAGTCCATATCTGTGCCCTTCACAACATAACTCGCTTCGGATAGGAGTAACAAAGCATCTTTTAACTGTAATGTCTCCAAGATCTTAGTCAGGTCATTGTTACTTTTTAAAAACTTCGTGGACTGGAAAATAAGATCGTAACGGTTCCTGGATCATTGGTATTATTATTATTTTTGTGGTTTCTTGCAAATCTAAGTTCACTGCCTTTTTAGAAGATTATTGTCAAGTGTGATCAGGACAGTTTGGAATATCTACCCCCATAGGATAACGACGTTTTTTTTTTTTCAAGGGTACAAAATATGACACTGATTACTGGATCCTAGTATTAATTCCCCCCAAGGCCCAACATTGAAATTCATCAGTACGTAGCTAAGCCCTGGACCCCTCAAAGCGCCCTCCTCCAGTGCCTCAGTGCTGGGTCGAATAGGCCTATCAGCGTAATTACTTATGTCGTTACTCCCGGCGCCGAGGCCATTCATAGAGGTGACTAATGACAGGCCGAATACGGAGTCCTATTGAGCTCTCCAGTGACGGCCGCTGACTTATTTCACGCCATCAATCTTCCCTTCTTGCGGCCGACAGTCCAGCCACACCCTGGGCCTGCTATAAACCTTACCCTTTACGCCGCGATCCCTTATCTCGCTCTGAAGGCGGTGATGAAGCGTCCTGTCAAAGGCTTCAACGCTATTTAAATACGGTACGTCATATCATCATCGTCATCAGAGAGAGAGAGAGAGAGAGAGAGAGAGAGAGAGAGAGAGACAGACACATTGTTAAGTCTGCCGAGGTTATTTTTTCTCGCCAAACATAACAAACAAACAAACACAGAGGAAATCGTCGTTTACTTGGCTAAAAAAAAAGTAGTTTGCATGTTTGAACGATCATATGCAGAGGGTTAGTTACAAGGACACACACACACACACACACACACACACACACACACACACACGCACACACACACACACATGCAAACACAATTCGTTTTATACTTCACAATTGTCATGTAAAAACTTTGTGTGTTTATATATCCTTGCCGCTTCGATACTTCTTCCTACACGATGTTAAGTAGTAGTAGTAGTAGTAGTAGTAGTAGTAGTAGTAGTAGTAGTAGTAGTAGTAGTAGCAGTAGTATTTCTCTTCAGTATTTTAGGTCCCCTCCTCCTCCTCCTCTTCTTCCTCTTCCTCCTCTTCCTCCTCCTCCTCCTCCTCCTCGGCGTCGCAGCTGCACTAGACAATCCCAAAGGAAGTGATGATGTAGCACTGTGCAATGTGCGTGTGTGTGTGTGTGTGTATGTGTGTGTGTGTCGTCATGAGGGGCTGGGCACGGCAGGGGCTTCGTGGGTCGTGCGTCGTGTTGGCAGTAATCTTCCTTGACAAATACAGTGTTTCAGAAGGGGAATGACGGGCCGCGGAGACTCATCTGGTGCCGGGAGAGTGTCATTTGAGGGGTCAGGAAAAGGGGCGTAAGGGACAAAGCCATTATTTTCCAGTTTGCGGTTGAGAAAGTAATGGTGGTGGTGGTGGTAGTAGCAGTAGTAGTAGTAGTAGTAGTAGGAGGAGGAGGAGGAGGAGTCAAAGGAAGAGCAGGAGGAGGAAGAAAAGCAGGCACTTGAGAAGCAGGGGACATGAGGTCATATTCTTAAACATATCGGCTCCCCAGCACAAACATTTGACACGGCTTTCGTGGGAGTGGTGGTCATTTCCAGGGGTAGTTTTATGACCCTGGTGGTATTGTGACCCTTTTTTCTGTGCCATGAACCTAAAACCACTCATTAGAACCCGATTAAGCCCCTTTTTGACCTTTGAAAGTAGTTGATGTGAGGGATGGAAGCGTCTGACAATGCGGGGTAAAGCTGTTATTTTCTAGTTTGCTCTGTGAAAGGCAGACACACATCGCAGGAAGAACAAGAAACACGTGAAAAGCGACCTCGTATTTGGTGCATCGATTGTCAGTTTTCCATTGCACTTTGTTTCTTTTTCTTCTCAGTGCAAACCAGAAGAATGTTGCTTCGCCCCTTACGGCCCTTCCCCTCCAGACGCCATGGACATACCTAAGGTTCCTCGTTGAATCGGGAAATCGAATCCGGTAACCAGTCATTTCGCGTGTGATATCGATGCGTTTTTGTCGCACGGATGTGGTTGGCGAGGAAGAGGGTCGCGCCTTCCTCGGTTCACGGCCACTTTTGGAAATAATTTTGATGAATTTTCGGAGGTTGTGTGTTGAAGGCGAGGCGTGGAGGCCCCTTCAAGGCCGCAGCACAAGGCTGCGGTAGCTGAATCACGGAGAACCATTGCCAAGGACAGAAGGCGAGGAGTGGGTGGCTGTGTACTCCGACCCTTCCCCACGCCACTTGTCCCCACCTGCTGAACCCACGCATTTGCCTCCCACCCTTCTCCCCTTCTCCACTCCCTTCCTGTGTGCCTCATCTTCCTTCCTTTCCTACAGCCGGTGGGTTCAGGTGACGTGGAGGAAGGTCGGAGCACTAAGCCCACCACTCCTTGTCTTCTATCCTTGGCAATGATTCTCTGTGATTCAGCTTCAGCAGCTTGTGACGCGGCCTTGAAGGGGCCTCCGTACCTACAAAGTCAAGTAACTAGGTATTGACGGTAAAGTGCTCCAATGGATCGCAAATTGCTTGAGCAAGACAGCAAAGAGTAGTGATCGACGGATTAACTCTAGAGTGGGCGCCTGTCACTAGTGATGTCCCTCAGGGCTAAGTTCTTGGCCCAGTGCTGTTTAAAATTTGCATCAATGACGTTGACGTTGGACTCAATAATATCATTAGTAAATTTACTGACGACACATAGACTGGTAATTCGGTCTGATAGATGGGGGATGCCCTTTAATGTAGATAAGTGCCAGGTTCTTCAAGTTGGAACAAGAAATAAGACGTTCGATTACGAAATGCGCGGCGTTAAACTCAAAAGCGTTCAATGCGTCAAGGACCTGCATGGGTGTCAAAATCGCGTCAAACCTCAAATTCTCACAGCAATGCATCGATGCAGCAAATAAAGCCAACAGAATGCTGGGCTTCATTAAGAGAAACTTCTCATTCAAGAATAAAGAAGTAATACTTCCACTGTGCTATAGTTTAGTCAGATCCCATGTGGAATATGCGGTACAGTTTTAGTCTCCCCACCATGCAAAGGACATTGTTAAATTAGGTGTCCAACGTAGGGCAACAAAGATTTCTTGCGCAACAAACCTTACGACGAAAGGCTCTCGTCCCTTAAGCTGTTCTCCCTTGAGAAACGTCGCCTCTGAGGACAACTGACTGGATGTTTCAAAATGCTCAATGGTTTTACGAAAGTGGACAAATCCAAATTGTTTTTGATCGACGACACATTCCGAGCGAGAAATAATGGCACAAAACTTAGGTGTAAACAAGTAAATTCAGACTGCACCCATTTTTTCTTCACCAACGCTGCAGTGCGAGTGGAAAATACTCCCACCTTCAGCGGCCCAGTGCAACACGATTGACTCCTTTAAAAACAAGCTTGACCGACACTACCTTCAACTTAATATTCAATGCAAAATCTTGGTGACATTTAATTATATAGGATTTCACTTAGATTTAAGGAAAGACCACCTAGTTTGGACCATAGGGTCTGTATGGTCTGAATATCTATGTAAATCCCCCCCCCCCCCCCTCGTCTGCAGCATCTTCCTTCCCGCCCCTAACCCCTTCCGTTGTCTCTGCCTCTCTTCTTGACTCCCTTTCCTCTCTTCCTATCTTTCTCTCCATTCCTCCTCACCTCTGCCGCCTTTTCCTCCCTATCTCCCCCTTTCTCTCTTCTCGTCTCTTCCTCATCATTTTTTTCCTCCCCTTCTTCCTCATTCTACCTTCCACCCCTTTCTCTCCCTCTCCATCTTGTCTCTTTTCTCTTCCTCTTTTTCCTTTCTATACCTTTTCCTCCTTTTCCTACCTCCATTTATGCCAACGCTTACTCTCTCTCTCCCTTCCCCTCCCCTTCTCTCTACCTCTTCCTCCTCTCCTCCATATCTTCCCTGATCTCTTCCTCCCGTCACAAAAAAAAAAAAAAACTCGGGACGGTACAAGTCGTGATGAAGGTTTACTCTTTTATTCAACAACCAAGTCGACCTTCACTGTAGCGAACCGTCAGTTTTGTATTTCATTCCTTTCCTCCTACGACCATTCCCATCCTGTTTTCTCTCCCTACCAATCCAAACCCTCATCCTTAAGATTGGTCACACTGCCGAGGGTGTTGT
>NC_066521.1:1827928-1834574 GCF_024679095.1 Eriocheir sinensis | reverse complement strand
AAAACAGCTCAAGGGCAAAAAATGAAACAATAATGAAAAAAGCCCGCTAATCACTGTTCCTATAATTTTGGGAGGAGAGGTGTCCTGATACCCTCCTCTTGAAAGAGTTCAAGTCGTAGGCAGGAGGAAATACAGATGAAGGAAGATTGTTCCAGAGTTTACCAGCGTGAGGGATGAAAGAGTGAAGATGCTGGTTAACTCACATGTAAGGGATTTGAACAGTAAAGGGATAAGCTTGAGTAGAAAGTCGTTTGCAGCGAGGCCGCGGAAGGGGGGAGGCATGCAGTTAGCAAGTTCAGAAGAGCAGTCAGCGTGAAAATATCGATAAAAGATAGAAAGAAAGGCAACATGGCGGTGGAATTTAAGAGGTAGAAGACTATCAGTAAGAGGAGGATTGCTGATGAGACGAAGAGCCTTAGACTCCACTCTGTCCAACAGAGCTGTGTGAGTGGAGCCCCCCGACACGTGAGATGCATACTCCATACGAGGGCGGACAAGGCCCCTGTATATGGATAGCAACTGTGAGAGGGAGAAGAACTGGCGGAGACAATACAGAACGCCCAGCCTCGAGGAAACTGATTTAGTGAGAGAGGAGTTTCCAGTTAAGATTTTGAGTTAAGGATAGACCGAGGATGTTTAGTGTTGAAGGTGACAGCTGAGTGTTGTCGAAGAATAGGGGATAGGTGTTTGGAAGAATGTATCGAGTTGATAGGTGGAAAAATTGAGTTTTTGAGGTATTGAAGGACAAAAGGTTCCTTCTGCCCAAATCGGAAATAATAGCAAGGTCAGAGGTTAAGCGTTCTGCAGCTTCCCGTGGAGGAATCAGCGGCCATCTTACTATGCCAATCAACCCAACACAGACTACTTCACACGCTTCACTCTCGCCCGATACCCTAGCACTTCTGTTTGTTACTAAGAAAAGCTGACGGTAACAAGTTCTGCAAGGCATCAGTGTAAAACTGCAACATTAATCTACGTGGGGAGGCAGTGGCTGAGTGGTTAGCGTGCCGGTCCCGCATTCGCCGCGTCGTAGATGATTTGGGTTCGAATCCGCCGCTACCACCTGGGATAATTCAGTCACCGCCGAGTGGCCTAAGACTACCCACATGCTGTCCTGAAGACCACCTATCAACCCGGAGTCTAGAGGAACTGTCCAAGGGATGTCAAGAATGAGCTCTGGGGGGCAACATGAGCCAAGAATAGATGGCGCCACTATAAATACTTGCCTGCGCTAAGAATAATGTTGAAAAAAATCACACTTAATTGGTTTATATTCTTCGTTACTGAACTACTTTTAACCGCATAGCATTCTCAAGCACAATCTCTCAGTCTGCACACTGTATTTCCTTCGGGTTGACACAAGACACATCCTAATGAAAAAGGCAAGTATGGAATAGGTATAAATTGCCTGGCTCCCATGCTTAACAACAATAACAACAAAAAACATTATTCCATTCAGATCTGTCTTGTATCCTTTTGGGCCCTCCTTTTTCCTGTATTTAATCTTTCATCGGTGTTGTTATGGCCACTCCTCTGTTTGTTTGTATTCTGGGTCCCGACAATCCACGCAGTCAGAAAAGTGTGCAGACTCAGGAGCCGCGCTTGAAAACCTGGGGCAATAAGAGTGGGTCAGCAGTGGCGGGTTGAAGCCAAATGTGTGGAGATAAATATTCATGCACTGTTTTACTTTACTTTCGTATGTTTGCGCTTCCCTTAGTGTTACAGATTTATCCTAGATTTGTATACTTTTAACCCATCCTGACCTGACCTAACCTAACCAAACCTAATCTAACCTAATCTAACCTAACCTAACCATACCTTATCTAATCTAACCTTACTTAACCTAGCCTAACCCAATCTAATCTAACCTAACCTAACCATACCTTATCTAATCTAACCTTACTTAACCTAGTCTAACCCAGTCTAATCTAACCTAACCTAACCATACCTTATCTAATCTAACCTTACTTAACCTAGTCTAACCCAATCTAATCTAACCTAACCTAACCTAACCTATTATGATGGTTGAGGGTTCGATTCCCGGCAGTGGCTTCGCTTAGTGGAAGACGTAACGTTCTCCAGTAGGCCTAGTGTTGTGTTCACGAGAGACAGAAACAGCCCAGCCAAAAGAACAAACAGGAAACATAACGTAAGAAAAAAGAAAAGGAAAGAAGAGAAGGGAAGATAAAGAAGTGTTGGTAGCACAAAAACTGTGCTAGATCCAACACACCCCAACAATTTATATTATGCAACTAGGGGTCTAAAATGGAAAATGCTGAAAAGTAAAGATGGCGTCACTATAAACACTTGCCTGCGCCACAACGGGCTGGGGCCGACCATCAGGTCCTACTATGAAGGCCTACCGGCGCCACAGGCCAAGACGTAAAACAAAAACAAAAAAACAGCTGACTTTGTTTATATGCCATGTTGTAGGGTTCATCAGGGCTAACAAATGTTATTACACAATGTCATGTCTACGATGCATGGGTAAGCCAGGAAAACAACTTGAAGAGAACAACAACAACAACAACACTAAGAAGATGGACAATCTGTTGATCGGTGTTTGCGACACCGATGAAAAAGCCATCAACGACTCGCTCTTAAAAGGGAGACAGAAGGAACGACCGAAAACTGTCCTGTTATTACTTCACTTTTCTCTTCCGCATGAGGAGGAGGAACAAAGGAAGGATTAGGAAGATATGTTCAGGAAAGAGGAAAAAGAAACACGAAAGAGAGAGAGAGAGAGAGAGAGAGAGAGAGAGAGAGAGAGAGAGAGAGAGAGAGAGAGAGAGTAGGTGATGACTGAGTGTACACGTGTGTGTGTGTGTGTGTGTGTGTTGGGTTCGGTGACACCATCCGCGACATCAACAAGGTGTCTGCACACTCAGACTCGCGAAATAAACTTTTTTTTATAAATAAACCGAAGTACAGGATGGTCGTTTCCATCCTGTGCTTCGGTCACGTCCACCTCGAGAATAAGCGCTGCGGGCTGCTGGAGCCGCGCCGAGGCGGCCCAGCAGGAACAAGCACAGCCCTCTGCTACGCTGGCAGAGGCTTGTCCGGGGCAGGGGCGACGTGAGCGGCGCTGCGGTGGGACCAGGGGGAAGAGGAAGCCGCCAGCGTCCCGCCACTGGAAGACGGCGCCTCCTGTGGTGGCCAAAAACAACATGGCCGGAGCACACCAGAAAGAAGGGGCTCCCGAGGAGGAGGAAGCTCCCCGGGGGCCATATTCAGAAAACACTTACAACGTTGTAAGACCGAGGTACGACCTCCGACCCTTACAGGAATGTTTCTTTACAACCAAAAGACAAGACTCGTCCAGGAGGATAAAGCAGGATGATAGGGAGACCTCCCCTAAAGAATGAAGAAAAAGAGGAGAGGGAGACCCCCTCGGGGGAATAAAGGAATGGAAGGGGGAGGTCTCCCTCCAAAAAGGAATAAAAAGAGGAGAGGGAGACCCCCTCGGGGGAATAAAGGAAAGGAAGGGGGAGGTCTCCCTCCAAAAAGGAATAAAAAGAGGAGAGGGAGACCCCCTCGGGGGAATAAAGGAAAGGAAGGGGGAGGTCTCCCTCCAAAAAGGAATAAAAAGAGGAGAGGGAGACCCCCTCGGGGGAATAAAGGAAAGGAAGGAGGAGGTCTCCTCCAAAAGGAATAAAAGAGGAGAGGAGACCCTCGGGGGAATAAAGGAAAGGAAGGAGGAGGTCTCCCTCCAAAAAGGAATAAAAAGAGGAGAGGGAGACCCCCTCGGGGGAATAAAGGAAAGGAAGGGGGAGGTCTCCCTCCAAAAAGGAATAAAAAGAGGAGAGGGAGACCCCCTCGGGGGAATAAAGGAAAGGAAGGGCGAGGTCTCCTTCCAATCAGTAAGCCATCAAACCAATACCAAAGACTTCGAACATTCCTCGTGTAGTGTTTGGTGTTCATTAAGTTCAGAATTTTGAGGAAGCCATACGGTAAACCCTTTGTGTGTCTGGTGTTGCATGGAAAACCTAACTATTATGGACTAAATGTGTAGTGTAAAATGTTAGGTTCGGGGGATTACAAAGCCACGGTGTTGGATTGTGAAATTGGGGCTATATGACAATAAGAGTAATGGTAGCCTATGTGTCAGTAATGTAGCTTGGGCAATGGTATGCAAGTTTTGATAAGATGTTTAAATGTTTTGAGGAGACTACTACTTGAATAGCTAATGAACTAGTGCTATTGACTGATAATGAATCGCGGGTTATTAATAAGCGTGTGATCTGATGAGTCTTTTTATATATATTTCAGGCTAGACTCTTGAACTTCTATAGCTATTAAGAACAGAGGAATAGGAGGAAAAGATGAAGAAAAAGAAGAGCCAGCTAGAGGGTTAAGAGGGAGCCCAAGGTTGAAAGGGGTAGAGAAAAGTGAAGAAAGAAGTTGGCTAGAACAGAGGACGAAGAAAAGGAGAAAACGGAAAGAGGGAAAGGAGGAGTAAACTGTGCTGGTTAATAAGGCGTGGGATGTGCTTTAATGTTTTAGGGGACACTGTTGATTCTACATAGTTATTAAACCACGCGGAGTTACAGGGCACTACTGGACCCGAATAGCCTTGGATGAGATGGGTCCGAGTGTTCGAGGGGAGGCTGCTGCGTTAGTGTTACGATCATTACAGCAACGGTCGTGGAGTGTCAGGCGAGGCGGCCAATGTGTAAGCTTCTGTATGATGTGGTATTTTTTTTTAGGGGGCACTATTCAATTAAATAACTAGTACACTGATGCATAAGGTCGGACGCGTAATATCATATGTATGCACTGATGTACCTTACTAGTCTTTCTGAAGCCCTAAGCTGGATATTTTTGGAGGCCTCCCCAGTCCCCACCCTTCTCTGTTCACATTTTTCCCCTATGTATTGCCCCCACAAGTTATATCGCTGTTCTAACCAATGTAAAGTGGATAAATATATATACCTTTTGCTTGAATTTGTTTAATATAATTTTTTGTAGGACTTTTTTCACGAGGGAATGTGTCTGCAGCATCGCCCTGTACCACCAGCGTCCTTCCCTCCGCCATGTCGTCGAGGCTGGTGCACAAACATCTATACCCATGCCTCCCTTCCTTCCCTTCCCCCACCCACCGCGCGGCCTCAAGGTGAACTGGTTGCCTCTGTTCTCCTCCTCGCCGCGTGGGGGTCGGCCAGTCAGAGGTCGAGGACAGGCAGCATCTGGCGGGACACACACACGGGCACGCGGGTCGCCCTTGCCACACACCGTAACGGAACACCTGCCGATCAAACCCTCGCCGCCGCACGCAACAACACGCACGGGGCCCCGCTGATCCCGAGCGTCGCAGGTCACCGCACGCACACACACACACACACACACACACACTACTCTATTCAGGAGCAGTAAGTAGCGGGCTTTTTTTTCATTACTGTCTTCTTTTTTTTTTTTACGCCTTTGCACTGTCTCCTCTGCTGTAAAAAAATTAAACACACACACACACACACACACACACACACACACACACACACACACACACACACACACACACACACACACACACACACACACGGCAAAGAACAATCACTTTACATACCTTTTGGCTTCGTCATCAAGACAGGATCACCTGAAACAGAAAAAATATCCCTTTGAATTTCCTGCCAGGCACTGATATGATTACTGCTCAAGAAATATGATACTGATTGCACGGACTGAAGCAAAACGACACAGGATTAGAAGAGAATGAGACCGTGAAGCTCAAAACCACTCTGGAACTCGTGACTAAATGCCGGTTTGAAATAATAATAATAATAATAATAATAATAATAATAATAATAATAATAATAATAATAATAATAATAATGACAATAATAATAATAATAATAATAATAATAATAATAATAATAATAATAATAATAATAATAATAATAATAATAATAATAATAATAATAATAATAATAATAATAATAATAATAATAATAATAATAATAATGACAATAATAATAATAATAATAATAATAATAATAATAATAATAATAATAATAATAATAATAATAATAATAATAATAATAATAATAATAATAATGATAATAATAATAATAATAATAATAATAATAATAATAATAATAATAATAATAATAATAATAATAATAATAATAATAATAATAATAATAATAATAATAATAGCAACAACAACAACAACAATAATAAATACACAATGATGTTAGTTTTCTTTCGCTGTGGAATATTAAAACAGGGATACAGATAAAAGAAGAGGGGAAAGATGAAACGGTGCCCGCGACCAGCAGATAGTGATACTTAATCTAACGAATTACTCACAACCTTAACTCTAGCACGAATGTTTACAGCTCTGCGCGCAAGGCTCTGGTCCACAGCATTAAACTCTTCGGAGCCTTAGTACATCTCTTTAATAAGGCTCTCGTGGATAAGTCGGGGTTTCCATGGGTGGTTTCCTGAGCCTGGCGGTGGTGTTGCAAGCCTTCCTCGCTGTGAACGGGAAGAACAATCACAACAACCCGACGTAGCTTCTCTCTGGCATTAAAAAAAAAAAAAAAAAAAAAAATCATTCGTAACAAAAGCATTCATTCATTCCAACGTTCTTTCTTTCTTTTCTTCCTTCCTTCCTTTCTCCCTTCCCTTCTATGTTTTAACCAATGTAAGT
>NC_066521.1:1790428-1822928 GCF_024679095.1 Eriocheir sinensis | reverse complement strand
CTTCTTCCTCCTCCTCCTGAGTTAAATCACAGACAATCCATGTGCAGATACGACCACAAAATCCGATGTACTTCCTGCCACGGATACGGCCATAAGAACAGACTGTGTAATGTCTACAGTGCATAGGAACATGGCGAGGAAGAAACGGCCGTCGAGTCACTACTAATTAAGGACTGCTTAACAATGGTTCACATAAATGCCCGCTCACTACTAGCTAACACAGATGAGGTGAAACTATTAGTCAGAGAAAGAAGCGTTGATATTCTTTGTGTCAGTGAAACGTGGCTTCTCCCGCACACCCCTGACAGCCACGCCCATGTCCCTGGATATCATATGTTCCGTTGTGACAAGGGCCACGGGGGAGGAGCTGGTGTATATGTTCGAGACAATCACACCAGCAAAGTGATAACGTGTGACCTTGCTAGGCCTAATGGTACTGAGGACCTCTGGATCAGTGTACAGTGCAGAAAACTACCCTCAGTAATAATTGGTTGCGTCTACCGACACCCCAAAGCTCCTCAGGAAACCTTTGACTATATACTCGAGACCCTGAGAAACATGTGCCTGAAAAACAAATGTTTTTATATGCTCGGTGATCTAAATGATGATTTGCTATCCTACGGAAATAAATTAAGTACCATAATAAGCATAAACAAATTACACCAGATTATTGACAGACCTACCCGTGTCACCCCTCAGTCAGCCACACTTCTAGACGTCATTATCACCAACAAACAGGACACAATTATACACAAAGACGTAATACCTAACACTATAGGCGACCATGACCTTATAACGGCAACGTTTAACATCACCAAACCTACTAAGGATTTCAGAGGCTGTGCGGCCTCGTTTTTTGGGAATAATATCGTAACGAACAATCGTATCGGTACGAGATTTTGCGACAGTGTATTTCACACACTGCCTTAATTTTGAAGAGTATCGCCAACCGCCACAAGTAGAGAATAAAGGCACTTGTCCCTATACCAAGAGGGTAAAGTCATCAGTGTCAGGCAAAGATACGAACACAACTACCAGAGGCTCCGCCCACCTTGTTCCTCTTCCCTCCATCTCCCGCCTCCTCCCTTCTCCCTCACTCTCTCTCTCTCTCTCTCTCTCTCTCTCTCTCTCTCTCTCTCTCTCATTTATATTAGTAAATATAATTAATGAAAGGCATGCATTAATTGTAGTGGCGTTATATACTCTTTCTAATACTGATAGGCATCCTTTAAATAAAGTTGAGAGTAGGGTAACGTGTTACTTACATAGCCTAATTACCTCCGTAACTATTGGTAGCGTAGTGGTTTGGTGGTTTATGGTGTACGTTTTCGTAGGGCTATTGTATAGCATGTACCTACTGATAAAAGTAATGGTGCTCTTATCGCCAAATTATAGTGGTGCTATTAATTTTATTGTCAGGGAAGAGCTGAAAGTATGGTAACGGGAAGAATTGCGAAGGTATAACAACAAAAAACAAACGAGAGAGAAACAAATACAAGCGAGCAATCGTTCTACCATCAATCATGGTAGTCATCATTTACCACCTCACCCTACTCTCACATGTCATTACGTCCACGGCCCAGATGTGTATCACTATGCTCAAAATTAAAGTCCCAGTATCACATCAAGCATGCCTTAATTGAAAAAAAAATCATTCTCGAGTATGTATGTATCTTCCAGAGAGAGAGAGAGAGAGAGAGAGAGAGAGAGATTGAGGGAGAAGGGAGGAGGCGGGAGATGGAGGGAAGAGGAACAAGGTGGGCGGAGCCTCTGGTAGTTGTGTTCGTATCTTTGCCTGACACTGATGACTTTACCCTCTTGGTATAGGGACAAGTGCCTTTATTCTCTACTTGTGGCGGTTGGCGATACCCTTAAAAATTAAGGCAGTGTGTGAAATACACTGTCGCAAAATCTCGTACCGATACGATTGTTCGTTACGATATTATTCCCAAAAAACGAGGCCGCACAGCCTCTGAAATCCTTAGTAAGCGCAAGCCAGAAATGAGAACGTTTCGTCATCTTGGGGCTTACAGTAAAGACCTGCTCTGTGATGCTCCCGCCCTAAATGAAATTCCCTCCACGGAGAACGTAGACGTACAGGTAAACACCCTCACGTCTGTACTATCAAATTGCTTGGAACAATGCGCTCCTTTTGTCACAAAAGAAATCAACAAGCCTTTTGCCCCCTGGATTAACGACGAAATTCGCTCAGCAATGTCAACACGCAACACCCTCCAAGCGCGCCTAAAGCAAAATCGAAATGATGCTGAATTACTAGAGCAATATAAACACCATCGAAATAGAGTAAAGTCACTACTGCGAAATGCTGAACAATCCTACTACCGACAAAAAATCTACGACTGTCGAGGCAATTCAGCTGCCACCTGGAGGATAATAAAAGACCTCACACCCAACAATAAAGAAACTAATAACAACAACTTCATTAATGAAAATGAAGTGGCGAATAAATTCAATGAACTGTTTGTTAACGTGGGGGAACGCACCTTCCTAAAAACGCAAAACAATCTCAGCATTACAAATCAAAACTGTATTATCCCCCAACAAGATATAAATCACCGTCATCTTTTCAGGCCCAGCCCCGTAGACATGAACACTGTCATATTAACTATCAAACACCTAAAGAAGACTAACTCCGCCGGTGCAGATGGGATTGCACTTCAGTACATCATAGATTCACTACCAGTTACGATCACATCCATCACTTCTATCATCAACACGTCGATTGTTACAGGAAAATTCCCTACCATGTGGAAACACGCGACCGTCATACCTATCTATAAAAACGGAGACAGGGACGACGTAAACAATTATCGCCCAATATCACTGTTACCTATTCTCTCAAAAATATTAGAGAAAATTGTAGCCCAACAGATGACTACCTTCCTAGAGTCCAAGAAACTTCTCTCTCACAATCAACACGGCTTTAGACCTAAACTTTCAACTGAGACCGCCCTAACTACAGTTACAAATAAACTATACAGACATATGGATGAGAAGAAATTATCCCTTATAACGTTGTGCGACCTATCAAAAGCCTTCGATAGCGTAAAACACGAAATCCTCAGAAATAAACTACTCAAGGTTAACATAGACTCTTTTTGGTTCCATGACTATTTAAATGACAGAAGTCAAAAAGTTAAAGTGAATAACACCACGTCTGCGACTGCACCGATAAAATACGGAGATCGTCGAGGCTCAATATTAGGACCAATTCTCTTCGTCATTTTTGTGAACGACCTTGCTGAAGCAATACATGGATGCGAGATAGTCCAGTACGCAGACGACACGCAGCTCGTGAACACTGGTACTATTGATGCACTACCTGACCTCATCACGGCGGCACAAACGACCTTCTCACTGGCCAGGGAATACTTTAACAAAAACGGCCTGTTACTGAACACTAACAAAACCCAGTGTATCTTTATTGGGACCAGGTCAGTTATCAAACAAATTCCCCAAAACACCACTCCTTTTTGACAACACTCCCATCACTCCCAGCAAACACATCAAAAACCTTGGCGTTTACATGGACTCCCACTTGACGTTTAACATACATATTAACGAAACCCACAAGAAAGTCATTGGTACTCTACGTAATGTTCATAAACAGAATTAAAGATAAATTTGACAATGTAACACGTAAAATAGCTATTGAATCACTTGCTCTAAGTATCATTAATTATTGCCTACCAGTTTACGGCACTACAAATAGCACACTAATTAAGCGAGTACAAAAACTACAGAACTTTGCAGCAAAGATATGTATCGGGGGAGCGAGGAGGCGGGACCACGCCACCCCCTTCATAACACAATTGCACTGGCTTAAAATGAACAAGAAGATAATTTTTGATGTTGCTGTAACTGTATATAAGATAAAATGTAAACTGTATCCAGAGTGGTTCCTGCAGCTGCCTACCACAACTGAGGTGACACGGAGCAGGTACACAACAAGACAGCGGGACAACCTACATGTCCCCCACACCAACACACACTGCGGGACACGTTCGCTCCTTGTACAAGGCCCCAGGCTATGGAACGCTCTCCCACACCATGTAACACTATCAAATACCATACAAGTGTTCAGAAAAAGACTAAAACACTACTTGCTTGATAATGATATAAATGTCAACTAGAATTCTATCGAGACCACGCTCACACTATTCTGATATTGATTTATATAGCTTAGAAAACTTTTAGCTTAAGTCTTACTTTAAATTGTATGTTATTTAGTAATGCTTGTAATGTATAGAAAAGCCATTTTTATGGAATAAAATGATTCTGATTCTGATTCTGATTCTTCCTCTTCCTCCTCCGCCTCCTCCTCCTCGTCATCCGTCGTCCCCTTCAAGCGTTCTCTCCGTGCAAGTCTTCGTCCACATCTATTCCATTTCATTACGGATTCTTGGACTTCCGTTGCCGACATTCCTGTGGCAACTCTCTCTCTCTCTCTCTCTCTCTCTCTCTCTCTCTCTCTCTCTCTCTCTCTCTCTCTCTCTCTCTCTCTCTCTCTCTCTCTCTCTCTCTCTCTCTCATTTTTTTCTTTTCCTTCCCTCGTACTTATTTTCTTCTCTCAATTTCCGCCGGAGTCCACTGTTTCTCTCTCTCTCTCTCTCTCTCTCTCTCTCTCTCTCTCTCTCTCTCTCTCTCTCTCTCTCTCCCCTCAGGGTATGGCTTCTACGAATTACTCTTCCCATAACTTGCTGTTGAAGACCCTCCTTTCTCTCCCCCTCCCCCCCCCCCACCTCTATCCTTTCTCCTTTCACATTCCTTTGGGTGCAAATCCATGTTTCTCTCTCTCTCTCTCTCTCTCTCTCTCTCTCTCTCTCTCTCTCTCTCTCTATCTCTCGCTCTATCATTCTCTCTCACTCTCTCTCTCTCTCTCTCTCTCTCTCCTCTCTCTCTCTCTCTCTCTCTCTCTCTCTCTCTCTCTCTCTCTCTCTCTCTCTCTCTCTCTCTCTCTCTCTCTCTCTCTCTCTCTCTCTCTCTCTCTCTCTCTCTCTGTCTCTCTCTCTCTCTCTCTCTCTCTCTCTCTCTCTCTCTCTCTCTCTCTCTCTCTCTCTCTCTCTCTCTCTCTCTCTCTCTCTCTCTCTCTCTCTCTCTCTCTCTCTCGTGTTGTTGTTGTTGTTGTTTTCGAAGACGTTTTTCTCTCAGGCAGCCGAGGAACAAGTTTAGCATCTTCAGAACAGGACGGTTGCGTAAGCCTCCCTCCCTCCCTCCCTCCCTCCTTTTTTTTCTCCTTTGCTCCCTCTTTTCACTTCTCCTTCCCTCCCTCGTTCCCTGTAGTCCTTCCTTTTGCTCCTCACCGCCTTCCCTTCCTGTCCTTCACCTCCCTCTTCCTCCTCTTCCATCTCCTCTGTTCCGTCTTTTCCTTCCTTACCTCCCTAATTTTTCTTCCTCTTGTTCTCCTTCTCTCCTTTTCTCCTTGCCGTTATTCCCCTCTTCCACCTCTCTGCTGTTTATTCTCTTCATCTCCTCCTCCTTCTCTCCTTCTCTTCCTTTTGCTTTACCCCGTTCTCCTTCTCTCCTTTCTTCTCTCCTTTTCTCCTTGCCGTTATTCCCCTCTTCCACCTCTCTTCTGTTTCTTCTTTTCATCTCTTCCTCCTTCTCTCCCTCTCTTCCTCTTGCTCCACCCCGTTCTTCCTTCCCCTCTCCTTCGTTTCCTATTCTCTCCTCCTTTTATCCATCTCTTCTATCTTCCGTGCCCCTTCTCATTATTCTAACTTATTCTTTCCTCCTGTCTGTCTGTCTCACTATCACTCTTTAGGTAAGGTTAGGGTAAGGTTAGGTCAGGTTAGGTTAGATTAGATTAAGTAAGGTTTAGGTAAGGTTAGAGTAAGGTTAGGTTAGATTAGATTAAGTAAGGTTTAGGTAAGGTTAGGTTAGGTTAGGTTAGGTTAGATTAGACTATGTAAGGTTTAGGTAAGGTTAGGTTAGGTTAGGTTAGATTAGATTATGTAAGGTTTAGGTAAGGTTAGGGTAAGGTTAGGTTAGGTTAGATTAGACTATGTAAGGTTTAGGTAAGGTTAGGGTAAGGTTAGGTCAGGTTAGGTTAGATTAGATTAAGTAAGGTTTAGGTAAGGTTAGGGTAAGGTTAGGTCAGGTTAGGTTAGATTAGATTAAGTAAGGTTTAGGTAAGGTTAGGGTAAGGTTTGGTCAGGTTAGGTTAGATTAGATTAAGTAAGGTTTAGGTAAGGTTAGGGTAAGGTTAGGTCAGGTTAGGTTAGATTAGATTAAGTAAGGTTTAGGTAAGGTTAGGGTAAGGTTTGGTCAGGTTAGGTTAGACTAGACTAAGTAAGGTTTAGGTAAGGTTAGGTTAGGTTAGGTTAGGTTAGATTAGATTAAGTAAGGTTTAGGTAAGGTTAGGGTAAGGTTAGGTCAGGTTAGGTTAGATTAGATTAAGTAAGGTTTAGGTAAGGTTAGGGTAAGGTTAGGTTAGATTAGACTAAGTAAGGTTTAGGTAAGGTTAGGGTAAGGTTAGGTCAGGTTAGGTTAGACTAGACTAAGTAAGGTTAAGGTAAGGTTAGGGTAATGTTAGGTCAGGTTAGGTTAGACTAGACTAAGTAAGGTTTAGATTAGGTTAGGTTAGTATGTATATCTCACTAACACACTTCAACCCCCATTCTTCTTCTTCCTTCCTTCCAATCCTCATCCTCTGCCTCTGAAACCTTTTATTTTGTTACTCTCTCGCCCTCCCATCGTCTTAATCCCCTTCAAGTGAGGTGCAGAGGGCGTGGGCTTAACAGTAATGGGATCAAAGGCTATCAAGAGCGCTTCCAATCTCTTAGGCCGTATTACTAAACATTTCGTCTCCAAAGTTCACCTATTTGACAAGGCTTTCCTAGGAGTTTGGGGCATTTCCAGAAGCAGTTTTATGACCCTGGTGGTATTCTGACCCTTCTTCCGTATCGTGAACCTAAAGAACCACTCATTAGAACCCGATTGATTCCCTCTTTGACCTTTAGAAATAGTTGATGTGAGAACCCAAAGTATCTTATAATACCGACCTTATACTATAGGTTCATATTCTTAAACGCATCAGGCTCCCATTGCGACTATTCTCCAAGGCCACAGACAAGATTAATCGGGTTTTCATGAGTGATTTTCCCGTTCATGGCGTGGGAGTCGGGTAAAACTGTCACCAGGATCACAAAACAGTCCATGAAAAGCCCAGCAACTTCTACTTCGAGAGGCTTTTCAAACAGGCGAACTTAGGCGTCGATAATGTTTAGAAATACGGGCTTTAGGATCTCCTGCGGCATTTACACACTCTTAACCCAGCCTTGAAAGTCTCTGGGAGTTCCTGCATCGGCGGGTATTCATATTTTCAAGGCAAGTGATAGGAAGGAAAGTGAACGGAGGAAAGATCTATTACATGAACTCTGGAATGAAGGAAAACAAGATCATTCGAGAAACACAAAACAAGAAAAACACGGATACGAAATTAGAACCGTTACGAAGGCAATCAACAATGAACTCTAGACGGAAGGAAACAAGGCCACTCGGGGAACACAAAACAGACACAGAACAGTTAAAGAATCAAATAGTGAAAACAAACAAGAAAAACTCGGATACGAAATTAGAACCGTTACGAAGGCAATCAACAATGAACTCTGGACGGAAGGAAACAAGGCCACTCGGGGAACACAAAACAGACACAGAACAGTTAAAGAATCAAATAGTGAAAACAAACAAGAAAAACACGGATACGAAATTAGAACCGTTACGAAGGCAGTCTACAATGAACTCTGGACGGAAGGAAACAAGGCCACTCGGGGAACACAAAACAGTTAAGGAATCGAATATTTAAAACAAACAAGAAAAACTCGGATGCGAAATTGAAGCCGTAACGAAGGCAGTCTACAATGAACTCTGGAGATAAGGAAACAAGGCCATTCCAGCAACACAAAGGGAGGGAGAGGGGGAAAGGGTGGATGGTTTGAGGAAGGAATGGAGAAAGGAAAAAGTGGAAGGGAGAGGGAGAGGGAAGGAAAGGAAAGAGAATGGAAGCAGGGAAGCAAACATGGAAATATCAAGTCTCTAAATATACTAGAAGGGAGGGAAGAGATGGATAGCTTGAGAGAGGAAAGGGGAAGGAAGGGAGGAAGGGACAGGGAGAGGGAAGGGAGTTAAGGAGAATGGGAAGCAGGGAAGCAAACGTGGAAATATAGTCTCTAAATATACTGAAAAGGGTAGGAAAGGAAGACTGTTTTGAGGGAGGAATGAAGAAAGAGAGGAGTGGAAGGAACAGGGAGAGGGAAGGGAGGTAAGGAGAATGGAAGCAGGGAAGCAAACGTGGAAATAAAGTCTCTAAATATTATGGAAAGGGTAGGAAAGGAAGACTGTTTTGAGGGAGGAATGAAGAAAGAGAGGAGTGGAAGGAACAGGGAGAGGGAAGGGAGGTAAGGAGAATGGGAAGCAGGGAAGCAAACGTAGAAATATAGTCTCTAAATATTATGGAAAGGGTAGGAAAGGAAGATGTTTTGAGGGAGGAATGAAGAAAGAGAGGAGTGGAAGGAACAGGGAGAGGGAAGGGAGGTAAGGAGAATGGAAAGCAGGGAAGCAAACGTGGAAATATAAAATCTCTAAATATACTGAAAAGGGTAGGAAAGGAAGACTGTTTTGAGGGAGGAATGAAGAAAGAGAGGAGTGGAAGGAACAGGGAGAGGGAAGGGAGGTAAAGAGAATGGGAAGCAGGGAAGCAAACGTGAAAATATAAAATCTCTAAATATACTGGAAGGGAAGGAAGAGATGGATGGCTTGAGAGAGGAAAGGGGAGAGAAAGGGCGGTAGGGGCAGGGGGGTAGGAGAGGTCGGTGAGGTATGATATGGACTGCCTAGCGTTCAGCCCCGTCGACTCCACTACCCCGCAGGCGATGAGCGCAGATCCCGACGTTGTGTTATATTAGACATTTCATATGCAAATGGACTCCCACAATTTCGTCTTGCATCAGAGATAATAGTACGAGGATAAATTTCTGGATTACCTCCCTGTCTGTCTGTCTGTCTGTCTGTCTGGGTGGCTGGCTTTCTCTCTCTCTCTCTCTCTCTCTCTCTCTCTCTCTCTCTCTCTCTCTCTCTCTCTCTCTCTCTCTCTCTCTCTCTCTCTCTCTCTCTCTCTCTCTCTCTCTCTCTCCCCCCTTTCCTTCCCTTATCTCATCATTCTTCTCTCTCCTTTTTTCTCTCTCTCTCTCTCTCTCTCTCTCTCTCTCTCTCTCTCTCTCTCTCTCTCTCTCTCTCTCTCTCCTTTCCTTCCCTTATCTCATCATTCTTCTCTCTCTCTCCTTTCTTCCTCTCTCTCTCTCTCTCTCTCTCTCTCTCTCTCTCCCCCCCCCCTTTCCCCCGGGGCTGCCATCACACCGGGCTATCATCACACAGGAATTTCTCTCAGCCTTATTATAATTCCACCGTTGGGGAAGCGCTTGCAGGCCGTTGACCAGGTGCTCCCTCTTCCTGGTGTGACCCCGGCTGGCCTCGCTCACGATCACTACCGCTGCGCACACTGTTAATGCTGCTACACTTAATTAAAACCTTGCTTCGGTACAGCTGCTGCTCACCACGACCTCACGCTGACCACTCGACCACCGCCTCCCCAATACTACTACTACTACTACTATTACTACTACTACTACTACTACTACTATTACTACTACTACTACTACTACCACTACTACTACTACTACTACTACTACTACTACTACTACTACTACTACTACTACTACTACTACTACTACTACTACTACTACTACTACTACTACTACTACTACTACTACCACCACTGCCAGGCGCCCTACACCCCATCAGCGTTGCCAAATTATCGTACTCACCGCATTGTATTTTCGTAATTTCGGACCGATAACTACTATGGCAAAAAGGAAAAAAAAGAGCATCAATAAATAACAGCTTTAACGCTAACTTTAATTTTCTATCGTTATTTGTGGAGGTACGAGAATTTGAGGCTTAAAACTGATAAATACAGTGTGGTGAATACGATAATCTGACAAGCTGCTTCCCATGAATCACCTCCTCAGTGCTCTCACGTCACCAGGATCACGTCACGGCCTTCACGCGCCAGTATTACCGTGACTCTTGCCCCGCCCTGGTGAACCCTTCCTTATGTGACCCGGGCGGCGCGTGACCCGGCTCTGGGGTGCCATGACCCGCGCCAAACAGGGCCAGGTGGAGTCACGGCCCGTTCCCAGCGCCACAACAAAGACGAGTCGGCGAACATTAGGAAAACATGAGCAGAGAGACACGTGGGAGGGATGCGGGGAGGGAGGAGGAGGGAAGGAGGGAGATGGAAGAGAAAGGAAGAGGGGGAGTTGAAGGAGAGGAGGAGATAGATGAAGTAAAGAGGGGAGAGAAGAGAGGGAAGACCGGGGAAAGGAGGAAGGGAGAGAGGAAGGGAAGGGAGGAGACAGGGAGATGAATAAAGGTGAGAGGGAAAGGGAACGAGGGAGGAAAGGAAAGAACGGAGAGGGATAGGCAGGTGGAAAACATGGAAACATGGACTAGCAGGCAGCAGAAAGCCTGTTGGCTCATTACTAGGCTGCCTGCGTTCAGTGATTTAATCAATCCGTTTGCCATAGGGGTGGCTTGCAGGGAAGGATTAAAGCACTTGTGTACCTACTCTTGGGAACGTTCAGTTCACACCCGTTGCAGCAAAGTGGCGATCAATGCGTTTCTTGAAGGAGTTGATGGTCTCTGCGCTAACCACTTCTGCAAGAAGGCTGTTCCAGTGGCGAACAACTCTATTTGAGAAATAACTCCTGCCGATGTCGGTATTGCATCGCTTTGCTTGAATTGTTTTTCCGTTGTTTCTTGTTCTCAGGTTAGTTTGTAGCGTGAAGAGTTTGGAGTGATCAACGTTGCTGAGCTTGTTCAGGTACTTAAAGACTTGTATCATGTCTCCCCGCAGTCGTCTCTTTTCCAACGTGAAGAGGTTGAGTCGCTCGAGTCGTTCTTCATAGGGTTTCGTCCTCAGTGATGGTATCATCTTCGTGGCGCGGCGGGAGAAGTAGAGGTGGAAGGGGGCAGGAAGGGAGAGACAGAGGAAGGGCTACAGAGTGGAGGGGTGATGGAGGTGGAAGGGAGGCTGGCGGGGAGGGCTCAGGGGCAGGAGGCAGGCGTGGGTGGCTCTCCGACGCTCCAGTGAGTCACCTGAACGCTGCTCGTTACGTGCCGGCCACCTGGAGGCTCGGGGTCAGCAGAGGCGCGGAGGAAAGGATTTTTAGGCCACGTGGGAAAGTTACGGCATGAGGGCGTGGGAGAGAGGGGGAGGGGCTGCCCGTAAACAAAGAAACGGGTGATTTACTGGCCCATCCACGGCCACGGAAAACATGTCATTGGCTGCGCACGGAGGGACGGGGCCCAGCGAGCGGACGGCAGCCATTAGTGGTGCCTTTCTCTGGTGTACTGCCGAGATGGGTCTGCGAGCAGCGGCGGCGGAGAGGGCCGGCCGCTGCTGCCGCCGGGGGAAGAGGCGCGGCGGGTCCAGCTATTGCCCCGCGGGACGCCCCGACTGGCCGACCTTCCCGTCCCATTATCTCCGCCCGGGACGGAGGAGGCGGAGGAGCTATATAAGGAGCCTCCCCACCCTCCCCTCCCTCACTCCTTTCCTCTCCCCCCACCATCTCTCCTCCTCCCTCCTCACCCTCCGACAGACGCAAGGCGCCCGGGCGACCTTGTGGGGCCGAGTCGGGAAGCGCCGACACCCGCCCGACGGGTCACGTGACTGCCGGGACGAAAGACCCGGCGAGAGAGAGAGAGAGAGAGAGAGAGAGAGAGAGAGAGAGAGAGAGAGAGAGAGAGAGAGTAATGAAGAGACTGACAGGCAACACACACACACACACACACACACACACACACACACACACACACACACACACAAAGTTGGATAAATGCAGATACGGAGACGGGACCACACACGAGAGTAAACCCAGGCCCTGTAAAACTACAACTTTTTTATAGGTAAATACAACTAGGTAAACACACACACACACACACACACACACACACACACACACACACACACACACACACACAAAGAAATCAATATGAGGAAGGAGAAGAAAATGATAAGACACAGAAAACTGAATGAATCGAAAGAGAACAATATGATGACATAGAGGAAAAGAATGAGAGACAGATGTTAAGGAATTGAAGGAGAAAGCAATGCGAAAGGAGAGGGAAAGGACGGGCGACATGAAGGAACAGCAGCAGAAAATATTGAGGACAGCGAAGTGAAAGATGACCTAACCTAACCTAGTCTGACCTAACCTAACCTAACCTAACCAACCCAAACCTAACCTAACCAAACCAAACCAAACCTGACTAACTAATTTAACCGAACCTAAGAAACTAACAACCAAACCTAACCTAATCTAACAATCTAACACTAATCTAACTTAATCTAACCTAACAGCCTAACCTAACTTAACCTAACCTAACAACCTAATCTAACAAACTAACCTAAACTAACCTAAACTAATCTAACCTAACAGCCTAACCTAACTTAACAACCTAATCTAACATACTAACCTAAACTAACCTAAACTAATCTAACCTAACAGCCTAACCTAACTTAACCTAACCTAACAACCTAATCTAACAAACTAACCTAAACTAATCTAACCTACCTTAACCTAACCTAAACTAACAACCTAACCTAATCTAACCTAACCTAACCTAACCTAACCTACCTAAGCTAATCTACAGTGTGACGACTTGAAAGGCCGGGAACGGAAGAAAATGGTGATAAAGAGATTAAGGAGAAAAGAGAGAAAACAAACGAAGGTGCAAAGAAGAAAAGAGACAGAGAAGGAGAGGAAGGAAAGACCAAGAAGAGAATCTGAAGGTGCAGAAGCAAAAATGAGAAAATACGGACGTTACGAAATGGGAAATAAAAAGAATGGACGGATGAATGAAAGGTGAAGGAGAAAAAAACCCAGAAGGTGAAGAAAAAGACATAGATAGAGAAAGAGAGGCAAGGAAAGGAAGACCAAGAAGAGGATATGGAGGTGTAGGAGAAGCAAACATGAGAAAACACGGACGCTAGGAAATGGGAAATAAAAGGAATGGACGGAAGAATGAAAGGTGAAGGGGAAACGCAAGCAGAAGAAGGTGAAGAAAAAGACAGAGATAGAGAAAGAGAGGAAAGGAAAGGGAGACCAAGAAGAGGATTTGGAAGTGTAGAAGAAAAATGAATAAAAGCAGACAAGGAAATGGGAAATAAATAGAGATAGAAGAAATAGGAAATAAAAAGACAGAGACAGAAAAAGAGAGGAAAGGAAAGGAAGACCAAGAAGAGGATTTGGAAGTGTAGAAGCAAAAATATAGAAAAACAGACACAAGGAAATGGGAAATAAACAGAGATAGAGGAAATAGGAAATAAAAAGACAAGAGTTAGAGAAAGAGAGGAAAGGAAAGGAGACCAAGAAGAGGATTTGGAAGTGTAGAAGAAAAATTAATAAAAACAGACAAGGAAATGGGAAATAAATAGAGATAGAGGAAATAGGAAATAAAAAGACATAGATAGAGAAAGAGAGGCAAGGAAAGGAAGACCAAGAAGAGGATTTGGAAGTGTAGAAGAAAAATGTATAAAAACAGACGCGAGGAAATGGGAAATAAATAGAGATAGAGGAAATAGAAAATAACAAGACAAGAGTTAGAGAAAGAGAGGAAAGGAAAGGAGACCAAGAAGAGGATTTGGAAGTGTAGAAGAAAAATGAATAAAAACAGACGCTAGGAAATGGGAAATAAATAGAGATAGAGGAAATAGGAAATAAAAAGACAAGAGTTAGAGAAAGAAAGGCAAGGAAAGGAGACCAAGAAAGAGGATTTGGAAGTGTAGAAGCAAAAATATAGTAAAACAGACACAAGGAAATGGGAAATAAATAGAGATAGAGGAAATAGGAAATAAAAAGACAAGAGTTAGAGAAAGAGAGGCAAGGAAAGGAAGACCAAGAAGAGGATTTGGAAGTGTAGAAGATTAATGAATAAAAACAGACGCTAGGAAATGGGAAATAAATAGAGATAGAGGAAATAGGAAATAAAAAGAAATAGATAGAGAAAGAGAGGAAAGGAAAGGGAGACCAAGAAGAGGATTTGGAAGTGTAGAAGAAAAAATATAGAAAAACAGACAAGGAAATGGGAAATAAATAGAGATAGAGGAAATAGGAAATAAAAAGACAGAGTTAGAGAAAGAGAGGAAAGGAAAGGAAGACCAAGAAGAGGATTTGGAAGTGTAGAAGAAAAATGAATAAAAACAGACAAGGAAATGGGAAATAAATAGAGATAGAGGAAATAGGAAATAAAAAGACAAGAATTAGAGAAAGAGAGGCAAGGAAAGGAAGACCAAGAAGAGGATTTGGAAGTGTAGAAGAAAATGAATAAAAACAGACAAGGAAATGGGAAATAAATAGATAGAGGAAATAGGAAATAAAAAGACAGAGATAGAGAAAGAGAGGCAAGGAAAGGAGACCAAGAAGAGGATTTGGAAGTGTAGGAGAAGAAAAAATGAGAAAATACAGACACAAGGAAATGGGAAATAAATATAATGGACGGATGAATGAAAGGTGAAGGAAAACGAAAGCAGGGGAAGGAGAAGGAGCGGAAAGGGACCGAAATAGACAAGGTAAGCCGGAAAGGGTCACGGATTTAAGGAGAAGAAGAGCGAAAGAATGACAAGGGAACTAAGAATAAAGACGGGCGAAGCAACACAGAAAGAGACGCGAAATAGGAGATGAGAGGAAGAGAGATGATAAAGAAGAGAGAGAGAGAGAGAGAGAGAGAGAGAGAGAGAGAGAGAGAGAGAGAGAGAGAGAGAGAGAGAGAGAGAGAGAGAGAGAGAGAGAGAGAGAGAGAGAGAGAGAGAGAGAGAGAGAGAGAGAGAGAGAAAAGGATGCAAGAAGAGTGAAGGTTAGTAGGCGAGGAGATGCCAAGAAAGGAAAAGAAGAAGAAGAAGCAGAAGCAGAAGAAGGAGGAGGAGGAGGAACAGATGTTATATTACAATGAGGTAAAAACAGGTAGGAGTGGAGGGAGGGAGGGAAGGCATCCGTTTGAGGAGGGGAGGAAAGGCCACCAAGGATAGCATTACAAAAGGCTGGCCGAGTAATTGTTTGATAATTAAATAATTCGCTATGATTAACTAACTCCATGATCCTGCTTTGTGTGTGTGTGTGTGTGTGTGTGTGTGTGTGTGTGTGTGTGTGTGTGTGTGTGTGTGTGTGTGTGTGTGTGTGTGTGTGAGTGAGAGTGACACACACACACACACACACACACACACACACACACACACACACACACAGCAAAAGCAAGAGAAATTCTGCATGAAGGAAAAAAAATCTTCGATGAATCATGGGAGGAGGAGGAGGAGGGGGAGGAGGGGAGGCGGGAATTAGAAATGATACAAGAAAAAGACCTGCTTCACCCTTTGTCCTTCCACTCCTTATAACTGTGTCCCGGCCCGGCAGGCGCGGCGCGAGGGGAGGAAGTGAGGAAGGAAGGCGAGGGAGCAGGACGGGAGGACGAAAAAGGAAGTCGGGTCCCACCCACTTCACTTCTCCCTCTCCTTCTCACTTCCCAAGTAAGGGAAGTAATATCACAGATTGGTGAAAAGCAATAGATAAGAAATATATTGCGCAGTTTAAACATTTGCCTTCTACTTAAGCCCCAGTCACACTGACTTACGACCTGATAGCGATCACTCGCGACCCCAGAATGCTGCGACTCACACCTACTGCTTTCCGACCACGTAGGTGGCCGAGCAGTCGTGCAACCGATCGGCTGCCGGCGGTTATCCAGTGTGTGGCCTTACGGCGACTATGGTAAGACTCACACCTTGACCTTATACTTGGAGTCCGGTCAAGACGTCCACCATACACCGACCGATGACCGACAGGCAAGGACTGGTCACCGATCATCGGCGATATGTACGCGTCCTGTTGCAATGAGGACGACGATCACTTGACGGCCACCGTGCGCGGCAATGGACGGCATCCATTTGCCGTCTAGTCTACCACCGGTCGCCGCACAACTCGCCGTGTGGTGGGAGGCCGGACGCCGACCACGGACAGATGCAAAATGGACGGCGAACATCAGCGACCCCTGACTACCTGACGGCAACCGGACGGCCTCCGCTCACCATACGGGCGCCGTTCCCCAGTTGCCGGTCATATGTCGGCCACCGGTGGCAACCCGATTACCGTCCAGACGCAGTCCATTCGACCACCGGACGGCAACCTTTTTATGACCGGCAGAGACCTGAGAGGTCGGCTGGAGGTTTTTGGTGCAGCACCAAAAACTTCCGGCCGACCTTTTCAGTCATACGGCGGACGGAGACACATGACGATCGCACACACGACCATGTGCGACCTCCCGCGACCTGCAGGTTGCGGAAGGTCGTTTTAAGACGCAAAGTCAGTGTGACTTCAATTCCCCTTTATGGTTGCCTCGGAAGTATCACAATCAAGTGAAGGCAACCCGTTGCGCCACACACCACTTTACCAACAGGACATTCCACCTCACAGCGCTACGGAGCAGGTCCCCTTCATACCTTCCTGCCCTTCTGTCCCTCCACTTCTATACTGTTACATCATCTCGGCCTCCCTCTGCTTCTCTCTCATTGCCCTCTCTGTCATTTTCTCTTTCTCGGGGTCTCAGGTGTTTCGGGGATGATGAACAGGCAACTTATAGTGTTCGCACTCCCCCCTCTCTAGCTGATTCGTTTCCAATAACAGTAATAATGATAATAATAATAATAATAATAATAATAATAATATTAATAATAATAATAATAATAATAATAATAATAATAATAATAATGATAATTATAAAAAAACAATAATAATAATAATAATAATAATAATAATAATAATAATAATAATAATAATAATAATAATAATGATAATAATGATAATAATAATAATAATAATAACAATAATAATAATAATGATAATAATAATACCCCCACTTTCGGGTGCCCGTATCACAAGGATCCTCGACTGACGTGTCACCTGAACACTTCGGCAGACGGCTTCGCAAAGAGTACAAAACATTGGCGTTGTGTTATGCCACACCACAATAATGACAACCAACATTTTTTTTTTTCCGGTAGTGTAGGCGGTAGGGTAGGCGGTGGCTGAGTGGTTAGAGTGCTGGCCTAGCATTCACGGCGCCATGGACAACGTCGGCTCGAATCCCCACGCTACTACCTGGGATTTTTCAGTCACCGCCGAGTGGCCTGAGACTACCCACATCCTGTCCAGAAGAACACCCATCAACCCGGACTCTAGAAGAAACCGTCCAAGTGAATCAAGAATGAGTTCCGGGGGGCAGCAAGAGCCAAGCATAACTGGCGCCACAATAAAAATTGCCTGCGCCATGACGGGCTTGGGCCCCTGAAGAAAGCCTACCGGCGCTACAGGCCAAGATGTAAAACAAAAAGAAAAAAAGTTCTAGGCAGTATTCTTTTCCTCGTATGTGACTTGTATATAACTTGTACGTCCACACTGCGGGCTGAGGGGACGAGGGGGGGGGGGGGGGGGAGAGGAAAAGGAGCTCATTTTCTCTTCTTAAGGTCGAGGGTATCACGGACAGGTCTGTACGCAGGTGTGGATGGTAAAGCAGGTAAAATTTGGGACATATGCCATTGCTACGCGTGGCCTCGGTGCTTATCCCCGTCACACTGGCTCGAGACTGTGGTGGGTGAAAGCCTATCACCTCGGGACGCAGGGCAGGTGTGGCGTCCGGGTTACCACAGTTTCCTTTCCCCAGGTGTCCCCGGGTACCCTTTTACCGACCAGCCCGACCGAAAGGAAGGATGAACAGCTGGGCGAGCAAACACCGACACGGGCCGGGGATTCGAACCCAGGCCAGAGGATTCAAAGCTAGGCACGCGAGTAGCGGCCTTTTTTTATTTAGTTTCCTTTTTTTTGTGCTCTTGTGCTGTCTCCTCTGCTGTAAAAACAAAAAAAAAAAAAAAAAAAACACTGCACCACGGATAGGAGATGGCGGTTGAAATTGAGGCTGTGTATATCGCTGTCCTTCTGTCTAGTTCTTGTTTACTTTCTATTGCATTACACTAGATAGACCAAGGAAGAAAGAACAAAAGGATAGAACTGTAAAAGGAAGTCCCAACACGCCGCCCGTAACAAGGGAGACGGAAGAAACCGAAAGACAGTGATTTATCTCGTGCCAAAGGTGACGCTCCTCCCCGCGCCCTTCAGCCACCCACCCAAACGGTCCCATCACTTCCTCTCCTGTGCGCCTCTTCTCGTGCCAAAGGTGACGCCCCTCCCCGCGCGCCCTTCACACACCTTCCCAAACGGTCCCATCACTTCCTCTCCTGTGCGCCTCTTCTAGTGCCAAAGGTGACGCCCCTCCCCGCGCGCCCTTCACACACCCTCCCAAACAGTCCCATCACTTCCTCTCCTGTGCGCCTCTTCTCGTGCCAAAGGTGACGCCCCTCCCCGCGCCCTTCAGCCACCCTCCCAAACGGTCCCATCACTTCCTCTCCTGTGCGCCTCTTCTCGTGCCAAAGGTGACGCCCCTCCCCGCGCCCTTCAGCCACCCTCCCAAACGGTCCCATCACTTCCTCTCCTGTGCGCCTCTTCTCGTGCCAAAGGTGACGCCCCTCCTCGCGCCCTTCAGCCACCCTCCCAAACGGTCCCATCACTTCCTCTCCTGTGCGCCTCTTCTCGTGCCAAAGGTGACGCCCCTCCTCGCGCGCCCTTCAGCCACCCTCCCAAACGGTCCCATCACTTCCTCTCCTGTGCGCCTCTTCTCGTGCCAGCAGACGCCCTCCTCGCGCGCCCTCCAGCCACCCTCACAAACGCTCCCATCACTTCCTCTCCTGTGCGCTTCTTCTCGTGCCAAAGGTGACGCCCCTCCTCGCGCGCCCTTCAGCCACCCTCCCAAACGGTCCCATCACTTCCTCTCCTGTGCGCTTCTTCTCGTGCCAAAGGTGACGCTCCTCCTCGCGCGCCCTTCAGCCACCCACCCAAACTGTCCCATCACTTCCTCTCCCTTTCCTCGCCTCTTCTCGTGCCAAAGGTGATGCTTCTCCTCGCACGCCCTTCAGCCACCCACCCAAACGGTTCCATCACTTCCTCTCCCTTTCCTAAAAACAAAAAGCTGTGCGCCTCTTCTCTTGCGTCCTCCAGCAGGCGTCCCTCACTCATAACCTTTCCGCCTCACGCTTCATCTCCTCTTCCTCAGCCGCCGCCACCCCCGCTTTCCCTCCCTCGCTCACCTCTCCGTCATGAGGAAGAAGACATGAAAATAGAGAAAGAAGGAGGAGGAGGAGGAGGAGGAGGAAGAGGGAAGAACAGGGTAAGTGGAGGCGAGGAAAGTGGAGAAAAGGAGAGAAAATGAAGAGGAATGAAGGAAGGAGGATGTAAACAGAGAAAGGAGGAGGAGGAGGAGGAGGAGGAGGAGGAGGAGGAGGAGGAGGAAGAACAAGGGAAGTGAAGGCGAGGAAAGTGAAAAAAAGGAGAGAAAAGTGAAGAGGAAGGAAGGAAGGAGGATGCAAATAGAGAAAGGAGGAGGAGGAGGAGGAGGAGGAGGAAGAACAAGGGAAGTGAAAGTGGAGAAAAGGAGAGAAAATAAAGAGGAATGAAGGAAGGAGGATGCAAATAGAGAAAGGAGGAGGAGGAGGAGGAGGAGGAGGAGGAGGAGGAGGAGGAGGAAGAACAAGGGAAGTGAAAGTGGAGAAAAGGAGAGAAAATAAAGAGGAAGGAAGGAAGGAGGAAGCAAATAGAGAAAGGAGGAGGAGGAGGAGGAGGAGGAAGAGGAGGAGGAGGAGGAAGAACAAGGGAAGTGAGAGTGGAGAAAAGGAGAGAAAATAAAGAGGAAGGAGGAAGCAAATAGAGAAATAAGGAGGAGGAGGAAGCGGAGGAGGAGGAAGAGGAGGAGGAGGAGGAGGAGGAGGAGGAGGAGGAGGAGGAGGAGGAGGAGGAGGAGGAGGAGGAGGAGGAGGAGGAAGAGGGAAAAACAGGGTAAGTGGAGGCGAGGAAAGTGGAGAAAAGGAGAGAAAATGAAGAGGAAGGAAGGAAGGAAATAAGATGCAAATAATAAGTTGTGGTCGAGAAATGAGTACTACTTTGGGGACACCTGGTGATGGTTAACAGCGGTAACCGGGGTGTCACACTGCTTAAGAGATATAATGAAAGCTGGACGCGATTAACGGACACTGATACTAAACCTAACGCCCACCTCATCTGTGTTTTCTCTTTCTTCACATAAAGTAAAGTAACATCATCGCAAGAAGTTATCCACGAGTCTGTTATAACTCTTCTGTGGCCAAAGACGAGAGTGAGGAACTGAGATTGATGCAAAAGAAACAGGATGAGAGAATGGAGAAGATCGGATCCCGCCCACCTCATCTGTGTTTTCCCTCTCTCCAAATAAAGTAACATCATCGCAAGAAGTTATCCACGTGTCTGTTATAACTGTTCTGTGGCCAAAGACGAGAGTGAGGAACTGAGATTGATGCAAAAGAAACAGGATGAGAGAATGGAGAAGATCGGATCCCGCCCACTTCACATGTTTTCCCTCTCTCCAAATAAAGTAACATCATCGCAAGAAGTTATCCACGAGTCTGTTATAACTGTTATGTGGCCAAAGACGAGAGTGAGGAACTGAGATTGATGCAAAAGAAACAGGATGAGAGAATGGAGAAGATCGGATCCCGCCCACCTCATCTGTGTTTTCCCTCTCTCCAAATAAAGTAACATCATCGCAAGAAGTTATCCACGTGTCTGTTATAACTGTTCTGTGGCCAAAGGCGAGAGTGAGGATGTTAGAATGAGGCAAGTATAAACACATCTCTGCAAAATCTCTATAAACAGGTTCTGCCACTCACGCCGCAGTCTTGTCCGTCTGATACATACAAAGAGAGGGACCTGTTGCACACCCTCGCCCTTCCCTCTCTTGTAACTGTTGTGCGAGAGTGTGGAAGTGAGGATGAAGCAAAAGACGCAGGATGAGAGAATGGAGAAGATCCGATCCCGCCAACGTCACATGTTTTCCCTTTCTCCAAATAAAGTAACATCATCGCAAGAAGTTATCCACGAGACTCTTATAACTGGCCAAAGACGAGAGTGAGGAAGGAAGGGAGAAGGAAGCAAAAGACAAGGAAGAGAGATTGGAGAAGATCCGATCCCGCCAACGTCACATGTTTTCCCTTTCTCCAAATAAAGTAACATCATCGCAAGAAGTTATCCACGAGACTCTTATAACTGGCCAAAGACGAGAGTGAGGAAGGAAGGGAGAAGGAAGCAAAAGACAAGGAAGAGAGATTGGAGAAGATCGGATCCCGCCAACGTCACATGCTTTCCCTTGCTCCAAATAAAGTAACATCATCGCAAGAAGTTATCCACGGGTATATCTTTCAACTGACCAAAGAGACGAGAGTGAGTCAGGGAGAAGGGAGCAAAAGACACAGGAAGAGAGATTGGAGAAGATCGGATCCCGCCCACTTCACATGCTTTCCCTCTCTCCAAATAAAGTAACATCATCGCAAGAAGTTATCCACGGGTATATCTTTCAACTGACCAAAGAGACGAGAGTGAGGAAGGGAGAAGGAAGCAAAAGAAGCAGGAAGAGAGATTGGAGAAGATCGGATCCCGCCAACGTCACATGTTTTCCCTTGCTCCAAATAAAGTAACATCATCGCAAGAAGTTATCCACGAGTCTCGTATAACTGACCAAAGACGAGAGGAAGGAAGGGAGAAGGAAGCAAAAGACGCAGGAAGAGAGATTGGAGAAGATCGGATCCCGCCAACGTCACATGCTTTCCCTTGCTCCAAATAAAGTAACATCATCGCAAGAAGTTATCCACGGGTATATCTTTTAACTGACCACAGAGACGAGAGTGAGGAAGGGAGAAGGAAGCAAAAGACGCAGGATGAGAGAATGGAGAAGATCGGATCCCGCCAACGTCACATGCTTTCCCTTGCTCCAAATAAAGTAACATCATCGCAAGAAGTTATCCACGGGTATATCTTTCAACTGACCACAGAGACGAGAGTGAGGAAGGGAAAAGGAAGAAAAAGAAGCAGAATGGAAGAATGGGAAATATCAGAAGCCCATCCACGTCATCTTTTGTTTTCACTTTCTCCAAAAAAAGTAACATCATCGCAAGACATTATTCACAAGTCACATGCAACTCTCCTCATCTTGCGTTTCCTCCGTGTAGTTCCGGACGAGGGCGGGGACATGTATGGCAAACCTGACACACACGCTAAACTGATCTCTCTTTTGACCGCTCTTTTCCGTTTTATTTGATTTCTTTTTGTGTTTTTTGCCCTTAAGCTGTTTAGTGTACTGTGATATAATAACCGACATTAGTTCGAAAGCTTTGTTAACACTATATCGAACTGTTCCTTTTTTCCCCCCAAAGTTCAGAGGGGTTTTACGGATTATCTGCTCCCTGACTCCCGCATACAACCAACGGTGCCAGACTGTCGTACTCAGCTTCTTATATTCGCTTATTTCAGACCAAAAACCGTCGCACCCATAAAACTAACGATACCCATTTCTAGTCAATGCTAAAAATGTTAATTATAGAGGGTTTTTTATGATCGTTATGCGTTAGAAATAGGAAAATCCAGTGTGGTGAGTACGATAACGTGGCATCCCTGCACGCAACACGGCTGGCTTCACACACACACACGACGTTAGTTCAAAATCTTTATCAACACTTTATCAGGCTTTTCCTCCTCCCTTCCCAGAGTTCAGAGGGCTTTTAGGGATTCTCTGCTCCCTGACTCCCGTTCAACTTTCCCTTTCATCTGAGCAGGCATACAACACGGCTGGCTCGACACACACACACACACACACACACACACACACACACACACACACACACACACACACGACGTTAGTTCAAAATCTTTATCAACACTTTATCAGGCTTTTCCTCCTCCCTTCCCAGAGTTCAGAGGGCTTTTCGGGATTCTCTGCTCCCTGACTTCGGCTCAACTTTCCCTTTCATCTGAGCAGACACAACACACGATTGACCTAACACACACACATACCAACGACATGCTTTCGAGTTCATAAACCATTTCCTTATTCCTCTTCTTTCCCTTCCTTTCCCTTCCCTCCGCCTCCCTTCCTTCCTTTCCTCTCTGCCCCATACCACATATCCATTCACTCTCCCTTCGTCCATTCTGTTCTTAAACCATTCCCATATCCTCCTTTTCCCCTTCCCTTCCTTTCCTTCCCTCCCTCTCCCCTCCCTTTCTAATGATCCAGGTTCAAAATCTTTATCGATCTCTTCCTCTTTTCCCACCACAGTTCATAAGGCCTTTACGGATTCTCTGCTCCATGACTTCGGCTCAACTTTCTCCTTCCTCTGAGCAGGCACACACAACACACACGGCTGGCCTTGGCGCTTGCAGTCTCCCGTTAGCTCTGCCGTGAAGGGGAAGACGAGGGAAAAAACAGAGAAAACAACAGTCGAGGAAGGGGAAGAAGAGGAAGGAAAAGAAGAAAACAAAAGACCAGACGAAAGAGAGATGGAAGAAAATAGAGAAATGACAGAAAAGAAGGGTAAGAAAAGGAAGGAAAAGAGAGGAGGAAATTGCGGACGAGGATGGGAGAGGATGAAATGAGGAAGAAAAGGATGGGAATAGAGAAAGGAGGAGGAGGAGGAGGAAGAGGGAAGAACGAGAAGTGGAAAGTGGGAAAGAAAAGTAAAGAGAAAGGAAGGAGGATGTAAATGAGAGAGAGAGAGAGAGAGAGAGAGAGAGAGAGAGAGAGAGAGAGAGAGAGAGAGAGAGAGAGAGAGAGAGAGAGAGAGAGAGAGAGAGAGAGAGAGAGAGAGAGAGAGAGAGAGAGAGAGAGAGAGAGAGAGAGAGAGAGAGAGAGAGAGAGAGAGAGAGAGAGAGAGAGAGAGAGAGAGAGAGAGAGAGAGAGAGAGAGAGAGAAGAGGAGGAGGAACACGACACAGGAATGAAGGAAAAGTGAGAGAGGGAAGGAAAAAAAAAGGTTCTTGCATCACTCGACTCGGTGAAGATTTAATCGGAAAAGGAAACAGTTTGAGGGAGGCATTTTGGGCATCGTTCCTTTGTCTTCTTCGTCTTTCTCTTTCTTATTCCTTTGTTGCGGTTTTATTTAATTTTCCATAAGTTTTTTTTTCACATGGGAAGAGAAAAAAAAATGTATAGAATGAAGTTACTTGTCTGTTATACGCAATTCTCTACTCTGTGTGTTGGTCTCTCTCTCTCTCTCTCTCTCTCTCTCTCTCTCTCTCTCTCTCTCTCTCTCTCTCTCTCTCTCTCCTTCCATTTCTCATTTTTCTCCTTTATTTTTTCTTTACATTTATCTTTTCCTCAACCTTCACATTCTCACTTTCCTCCTCTTCCTCCTCCTCCTCCTCCTCCTCTTCATCTCCACTAAACACCTGTCCAAAATCAGCGTGAAATTCCCTCTTAGCCATTCACTCTTCCAGCATTCGGTCTTAATAATCTTCGTCCACAACTTTCCCCGGAGCTGTGATTACCTCGGCCGGCGCGTCCAAAACAATTCCTCCGCGGCGAGAGAATGGACAATGGGAAGCCGAAGGAATACGCGGTCTGGGGAGCGAGATGGAAGGAAGGGAAGATGGACCCTGGATCATTAGCGTGGAGAATGGAAGGGCGAATGAATGGGGAAAGGGAAGGGAAGGGAAGGGAAAGAATGGGAGAGCGAATGAATGGGGAAAGGGAAGGGAAGGGAAGGGTGACGAAGGGAAGGGAAAGAATGGGAGGGCGAATGAATGGGGAAAGGAAGGGAAGGGAAGGAAGGGAGACGAAGGGAAGGGAAAGAATGGGAGAGCGAATGAATGGGGAAAAGGAAGGGAAGGGAGGGAAGGGTGACGAAGGGAAGGGAAAGAATGGGAGGGTGAATGAATGGGGAAAGGGAAGGGAAGGGAAGGAAGGGAGACGAAGGGAAGGGAAAGAATGGGAGGGTGAATGAATGGGGAAAGGGAAGGGAAGGGAAGGGAGGGAAGGGTGACGAAGGGAAGGGAAAGAATGGGAGGGCGAATGGATGGGGAAAGGGAAGGGAAGGGAAGGAAGGGTGACGAAGGGAAGGGAAAGAATGGGAGGGCGAATGAATGGGGAAAGGGAAGGGAAGGGAAGGAAGGGAAAAGGAAGGGAAGGGAAGAGAGGGATCAGGGTCGTAGTCAGCCTCTAATATTTTTTTCATTTATTTAAATTTTTTTTACAGCAGAGGAGACAGTGCAAGGGCGGAAAAAAAAAGAAAACAATAATGAAAGAAAAAAGCCCGCTACTTACTGCTCCTGAATAGAGTGGCCAAAAAGAGAGATCAATTTACCCATCGACCCCAAATCTGACTCCCGGGTCCCAATAACGAGATCAATTTGTATAGTTATCGTTAAAATAGTTAATCGCTGATGTTTCTTCGCAATGGTAACGCGTCGGAAACCTGTAACCACAATGCTCTGAGTACGATAAAGAGTATAGAATGAAGTTACCAATGTGCATGACTTTGCATTTGTCAACATTAAAAGACATTTGCCATTTTTCCGACCATTCGATAATGTGATTGAGGTCTTTCTGAATCGTTTCGCAGTCGGTCTTTGTGAGGGCATCTCCACCCACCTTGGTGTCATCTGCAAATTTCGATATTGTGGATTTCAGTCCTGATTCTAGGTCATTGATATATATGATAAAGAGGATGGGTCCCAGCACTGACCCTTGAGGCACTCCACTAGTGACTGGAAGCCAATCGGAAGGCTGTCCGTTGAGTAGTACTCGTTGTTTTCTGTCGGTGAGCCAATCTCTTATCCACGCGATCAGATTGGCTCCGATGCCCGCCGAGTGCAGTTTCTTAAGGAGTCGCTCGTGCGGTACCTTGTCGAAGGCTTTCTGAAAGTCCAGGTATATAACATCACTGGGGATGTGGGCATCCCAGTTCTTATATATACCTTGGAAGAAGTCTAATAAATTCGTTAGGCAGGAGCGCTTGTTTCTGAAGCCATGCTGGGTGTCGGAGATTATATTATTGTTTTCTAGAAACAACAAGTTTATCTCTAATAATCTTTTCGAGTATTTTTCCTGCCACTGATGTCAAACTTATGGGCCTGTAGTTTAATGCAACGCTTTTGTCTCCTTTTTTGAAAATCGGTGTTACGTTCGCCATCTTACAGTCTTCCGGGACCTTGTTTAGTTGAACTGACCGGTTGAATATGTTAGTGAGTGGTTGAAGTATTTGTTGTTTAAGGGAAGGGAAGGGAAAGAAGAGGAATAAGGAAATGGTTTAAGAACTTGATATAGTGCCCTTTAATATTAGAATGGACGATGGGAGAGTGAATGTATATGTGGTGTGGGGGAGAGGAAAGGAAGGAAAGGAGGCGAAGGGAAGGGAATGGAATGGAAGGGAAGGGAAGGGAAGGGAAAGGAAAGGAAGGGAAAGGAAAGGAAAGGAAAGGGAAGGGAAGGGAAGGGAAAGGAAGGGAAAGGAAGGGAAAGAAAGGGAAGGGAAGGGAAGAGAAAGGAAGAGAAGGGAAGGGAAGGGAAGGGAAGGGAAGGGAAAAGGGGGGATAAGGGAATGGTTTAAGAACTTGATATAGTGCACTGAAATATTAGAATGGACGATGGGAGAGTGAATGCTTATGTGTTGTGGGAGAGAGGAAGGGAAGTGAAGGGAGGAGAGCGAAAGGGAAGAGAAGGGAAGGGAAGGGAAGGGAAAGGAAGGAAAGGGAAGGGAAGGGAAGGAAAAGGAAGGAAGGAAGGAAGGAAGGGAAGGAAGGAAGGGAAGGAAGGAAGAAAAGGGAAGGGAAGGAAGGAAGGAAGGAAGGGAAGGAAGGAAGGAAGGGAGGAGAAGGAAGGAAGGAAGGAAGGGAAGGAAGGAAAGGGAAGGAAGGAAGAAAAGGGAAGGAAGGAAGGAAGGAAGGATATGTAAGGAAGGAAGGAAGAAAGGAAGGAAGGGAGGGAAGGAAGGAAGAAAGGAAGGAAGGAAAGGGAGGGAAGGAAGGAAGGAAGGAAGGAAGGAAAGAAAGGGAGGGAAGAAAGGAAAGGAAGGAAGGAAGGAAAGAAAGGGAGGGAAGGAAGGAAGGAAGGAAAGAAGAGAAAGGGAGGGAAGGAAGGAAGGAAGGAAGGAAGGAAAGGGAGGGAAGGAAGGAATGAAGGAAGGAAGGAAGGAAGTAAGGAAGGAAGTAAGGTAGTAAGGAAGGGAAGGAAAAGGAAGGGAAGGGAAGGGAAGGGAAAGGAAGGGAAGGAAAAGTAAGGGAAGGGAAGGGAAGGGAAGGAAGGAAGGAAGGAAAGGAAGGGAAGGAAGAAGAAGGAAGGAAGGAAGGAAGGAAGGAAGGAAAAGTAAGGGAAGGGAAGGGAAGGGAAGGAAAAGGAAGGGAAGGGAAGGGAAGGGAAAGGAAGGGAAGGAAGAGTAAGGGAAGGGAAGGGAAGGGAAGGGAAGGGAAGGGAAGGGAAGGAAAGAAAAGGGAAGGGAAGGGAAGGGAAGGGAAGGGAAGGGAAGGGAGAGTGAAAATAATGGAGTGCTTCAAGAACTCTCCGCACAGCACCGTGGACCATCAGCATCAGCCGTGACGAGGTAACCCTTTCTTCTCTTTCCTCTTCAGTGGGTCACCTCGGTTCTTCTCTCGCGCCGTGACGTCTAACCTAACCTAACCTAACCTAACCTAACCTAACCTAATCTAACCTAACTTGGGACATGCGTTTATATTTTCAAGTCCCCGTTACTGTGTGTCTGTTTAATCTATTTATCTGTCTGGTTTTCTATTTATCTATCTATCTATGTCTGTCTGTCTGCCGATTTCCGACCCAAAAACTGCTTCGTCGACCCCAGTAACTGCCTTCATATATGGTTATCGTTAAAATGGTCAATTATTGGTGTTTTCTGGCAATAGCTATGACTCAGAAACCGGTAAATACGAGGCTCTGAGTACGATAATCTGGCAACGGTGTCCACAACTCGAACGAAAGCCTTGTTGAATGTGTGTGCTTGAGCGACGCAATGTTCAAGAATATGGCACTAAGAAACACTGATTTATGATGAAGAGTTCTACCTGGCACATTCATAGTATAGAAGCCTTGTCAAACTACCACCAGGGTCTGAAAACTACCGATGGAAAGGCCCACAGCTCCTATGAAAGCCTTGTTGAATGTGTGTGCTTGAGCGACGCAATGTTTAGGAATATGGCACTAGGAAACACTGATTTATGATGAAGAGTTCTACCTGGCACATTCACAGTATAGAAGCCTTGCCAAACTACCACCAGGGTCTGAAAACTACCGATGGAAAGGCCCACAGCTCCTATGAAAGCCTTGTTGAATGTGTGTTCTTGAGCGACGCAATGTTCAAGAATATGGCACTAAGAAACACTGATTTATGATGAAGAGTTCTACCTGGCACATTCACAGTATAGAAGCCTTGCCAAACTACCACCAGGGTCTGAAAACTACCGATGGAAAGGCCCACAGCTCCTATGAAAGCCTTGTTGAATGTGTGTTCTTGGGCGACGCAATGTTTGGTGATGTGCCCCTCAGGCTTGTCCCACACCCTCCCACACTCTCCCATGTCACCCACCCTCCTCTCCTGCCTCTTTTGTCTTCTTCACCTTTTCCCATTACCTCCACGACCCTTCTCCTCCCTCCCAGCAGTACTTGGCTCCACCCACACCTTCGGGCTGGCAGCAGGAGACGCCCACTGGTGAAGGAAGTGAATAGTTCCTTCCTTTCTTTCCTCCCTTCCCAAGACTGGTTTGCGCATATTCGCTGACATTTCCCTAACCTTTCCTCCTCCTCCTCCTCCTCCTCCTCCTCCTCCTCCTCCTCCTCCTCCTCCTCGTCATCATCATCATCATCATTCTTTTCTATCCTTTATCTTCCACCTTTGATTAGATAGTTAGTGTAGCTTGTCACAAACAGCCTCGTAAGGACAATTAGGTCTGCTGTTGTTTGTTCTTCCTCTGTGTTCTTTGTGTTCCTCCTCCTCCTCCTCTTCCTCGTCCTCCTCCTCCTCCTACTTGGCTATCCTTCATCTTCCACCTTTGATTAGATAGTTATAAAAAAAAAATAGTGTACCTTGTCACAAACGGACTCGTAAGGACAATTAGGTCTGCTGTCGTTTGTTCTTCCTTTGTGTTACTTTGTGTTCCTCCTCCTCCACCTCCTCTTCCCTATCGTTTCTTACTGTTTCATCTACATCCTTTCGTCTTTATCTCCTCGTTTACTTGATCTATGTGAAAAAAGTTGATCATTTCTTATCCTTTCGTGTCCTAATCAATGCCGCAACATCTCTCTTAACTTTCCTTTCTCTAGACTCTTTCTTTTTCCGCTTGCTTACTTGCTCTATGTGAAAATAAAAGGTTACTGTTTCCCTCTCTCCTTTCCATCACAGCTTCTCCAGCCTTCTCTCCTCTCTACCTCTATTTATCTTCGTTCACTTCCTCTCCGTGAAAAAATAAGGAGGTGAATATCGTCTGTTCTTTCCATGGCAAGTTACTTCACATTTGTTGGTGCTTTCCTGACCTTCCCTCCCTCTCCTTCCCTTCTTCTTTATCATCTCTGCTTCTTTTTATCTTCATTCACTTCCTCTTTTCTTTTCTTCTTTCTGTGCCAAGTTCGTTTACATTTGCTGGTATTCCTTTGTTTCCCTCTCCTTCTCTTCTCTTTATCATCTCTTCCTCTGTTCATCTCTTCTTTCTATGCCAAGTTCTTTTACATTATTTTGCTGGTATTCCTTTGTTTCCCTCTCCTTCTCTTCTCTTTATCTTCTCTTCCTCTGTTCTTCTCTTCTTTCTATGCCAAGTTCTTTTACATTATTTTGCTGGTATTCCTTTATTTCCCTCTCCTTCTCTCCTCTTTATCTTCTCTTCCTCTGTTCTTCTCTTCTTTCTATGCCAAGTTCGTTTACATTTGCTGGTATTCCTTTGTTTCTCTCTCCTTCTCTTCTCTTTATCTTCTCTTCCTCTGTTCTTCTCTTCTTTCTATGGCAAGTTCGTTTACATTTGCTGGTATTCCTTTATTTCCCTCTCCTTCTCTTCTCTTTATCTTCTCTTCCTCTGTTCTTCTCTTCTTTCTATGGCAAGTTCGTTTACATTATTTTGCTGGTATTCCTTTTTTTCCCTCTCCTTTCTTCCTCTTTATCATGTTTCTCTTTATCTTCATTCACTTCCTCTGTTCTTCTATTCTTTCTATGGCAAGTTTGTTTACATTTGCTGGTATTCCTTTGTTTCCCTCTCCTTTCCTCCTCTTTATCATCTCTGCTTCTCTTTATCTTCATTCACTTCCTCTGTTCTTCTCTTCTTTCTATGGCAAGTTCGTTTACATTTGCTGGTATTCCTTTGTTTCCCTCTCCTTCTCTCCTCTTTATCATCTCTGCTTCTTTTTATCTTCATTCACTTCCTCTGTTCTTCTCTTCTTCCTATGGCAAGTTCGTTAACATTTGCTGGTATTCCTTTTTTTTCCCTCTCCTTTCTTCCTCTTTATCATGTTTCTCTTTATCTTCATTCTCTTCCTCTGTTCTTCTATTCCTTCTATGGCAAGTTCGTTTACATTTGCTGGTATTCCTTTGTTTCCCTCTCCTTCTCTCCTCTTTATCATCTCTCCGCTATCTTCTCGTTCACTTCCTCGCTGCCTCTTACGAAAAATAAAGAAGGGAAGGGAGCAGGCTGTCTCATCCCTCCCTTCTCACGACACGTTTCCTCACACTCGCTGAAAACTTCCTAAACTTCTCCTCCTCCCTTCCCTCCATCCTCGTTGTTCTCCGTATGCAACCCTCAACTCTCTCTCTCTCTCTCTCTCTCTCTCTCTCTCTCTTGCCTTCCTCTCTCTCCCTTTTCCTTCCCTTATCTCATCTTCCTTCTCTCTCCCTGTCCTTCCTTCCTTCCTTCCTCTCTCTCTCTCTCTCTCTCTCTCTCTTTCCTCCCTTTCGTTTCTCTCCTCCATTCTTACTTCTCCTTTCCTTCTTCTTCTCCTCCTCCTCCACCTTCCTTTTCTTCTGCTTTTCCTTCGTCGCTCCTTCCTTCCCTCACCTCCTCTCATGGTTCCTTTTGCTAACCTTATATACACAAGTTTCATCTTCAACCTTCTTATATATACATATCAAGTTTCGTGTTCAACCTCTCGTTCTGTTGTATCTGTTTTAGCTTTCGTCCGTCTATTTCGCTAATGAAAACGTGATTATTTTCTTTATTATTTCCTATGACAAGTTTTCTCATATTAGCAGGAACTTCCCAAACCTTTCCTCCTCTTTTTTTTTTTCATTTTCTTCATTTCAGTCTTCGTCCATCTATCTCACTAATGAAAACGTGATTATTTCCTTTATTATTTCCTGACAAGTTTTCTCACATTCGCTGAAACTTTCCAAGCCTTCTCTTCTCTCTCTTTTCATATATCTTCATTTCAGTCTTCGTCCATCTATCTCACTAATGAAAACGTGATTATTTCCTTTATTCTTTCCTGTGACAAGTTTTTTGACATTCGCTGAAACTTTCCAAGACTTCTTTTCTCTCATTTTTTCATTTGTATTCATTTCAGTCTTTGTCTAACTATCTCGCTAATGAAAACATGATTATTTCCTAATGAAAACATGATTATTTCCTTTATTATTTCCGGTGACAAGTTTTCTCATATTCGCAGGAACTTCCCAAGACTTCTTTTCTCTCATTTTTTCATTTGTATTCATTTCAGTCTTTGTCTAACTATCTCGCTAATGAAAACATGATTATTTCCTTTATTATTTCCGGTGACAAGTTTTTTTCACATTCACTGGAACTTCCCAAGCCTTCTCTTCTCTCGTCTTGCTGTACCATCTAAACATGCATTCGTCTGCCTCCTCTCTCCTCCTCACACTTCCCTCCTTCGGCATTCTTAAAACACCCTGATGTAGACACCTCACACCTCACCTCGTCTTTCATTCCCTCTTATTTTCATTTATTTTCCTCCTTTAGTTTTGCTGTATCATCTAAATATGCATTCGTCTGCCTCCTCTCTCTTTCTCCCCAACCATCCTCCTTCGGCATTCTTAAAACACCCTGATTCAGACACCTCACACCTCACCTCGTCTTTCATTCCCTCTTATTTTCATTTATTTTCCTCATTTCGTTTTGCTGTATCATCTAAACATGCATTCGTCTGCCTCCTCTCTCTTTCTCCCCTGCCATCCCTCCTTCGGCATTCTTAAAACACACCCTGATGCAGACACCTCACACCTCACCTCGTCTTTCATTCCCTCTTATTTTCATTTATTTTCCTCCTTTAGTTTTGCTGTATCATCTAAATATGCATTCGTCTGCCTCCTCTCTCCTCCTCACTCTTCCCTCCTTCGGCATTCTTGAAACACACCCTGATGTAGACACCTCACATCTCACCTCGTCTTTCATTCCCTCTTATTTTCATTTATTTTCCTCCTTTAGTTTTGCTGTACCATCTAAACATGCATTTGTCTGCCTCCTCTCTCTTTCTCCTCAACCATCCCTCCTTCGGCATTCTTGAAACACCCTGATGCAGAC
>NC_066521.1:1772928-1787928 GCF_024679095.1 Eriocheir sinensis | reverse complement strand
GTGTGTGTGTGTATTTACCTAGTTGTAGTTTTACAGGGCCTGGGCTTTACGCTCGTGTGGACCCGTCTCCGTATCTGCATTTATCAAACTTTTCTTTACAGCTTTGCACACTCCTCGCCGATACTACATCCTCACTTAGTCTGTTCCAAACCTTTATATTTCTTTGCGGGAAGCTATATTTCTTTGTCTCTCAAGCATCTTCCCTTCCTCAGTTTTGTACTATGTCCTCTTGTGTTTCGTGTGTGTGTGTGTGTGTGTGTGTGTGTGTGTGTGTGTGTTCAGCAGTATAATCTCAACAACCAAAAGAGAGAGAAAAAAGCTAAAAATTCCAAACCAAGCCTAAAATAAATGGTTGGCAATAATTTCACTATCCAATAACGTTACCTCTAATTTCCTTTAACTAAACACTAAAACGATTACAACTCTACCTTTCGTCACGTCCGCTCTTCCTGCCTCGAACGCTACACCCCAGCTTCCTTCTCCTGTGCAACCGCTAGACACACCCACTTAGCAAATACTCCAACGTAAGCGCTCCCGGCCTGACATGCTTTCCCCGAACCGCCGATATAAACAAAGAGGTGAAGGTGGAAATGTGAGGTTCGGCGGAGAGGTTACGCACGGGAGCCAGGAGAGGGGTTAGGACACAAAGGGAAGAAGTTTAACCCCTTGGATGCGGATTTCCTACAAGAAGACATCACCAAGCTACAGGAGTGGAACAAAAAGTGGCTGTTCCAATTTAGTGAAGAAAAATGTGAGGTCATGCATCTTGGGAGGGGAAATCCAGCATACCAATACCACATGGAAAACACTCCACTACCCGCCACAGAGGCACAGAAAGACCTGGGGGCATATGTTACCAGTGAAGGCGAAATCCGTGCCAATCGCAGCGGACGGGTTAAGCCCACAGACTCCTTACGTTCTTATGTTCTTATGTTCTTATTATCAAACTCTTCGATCCCTCAGTCCGTACTTAAACAGGCTCACGCAGGGGTTTCCATGGGTTGTGTCTTGACCCTGGCGGTAGTTTTGGAAGGCTTCTGCGCCATGAACGGGAAAATTCTCATGAGAACCAGACGTATCTCCTCTGTGGCTTCCAAAAACGGACGTAACGATAGCCTGAAACGTTTGATGATACGAGCTTAAGATAGAGAGGCGGGGAGTTAGCGGGGAGAGGTTAAAATAGAAAGAAGGGGAGTTTGCGAAAAGAGGTTATGATAGAGAGGCGATTGAGTTAAAGGAAAGAGGTTAAATAAAGAGAAGGGGAGTTAGCAAAAGATATAGATGGATAGAGGATCGAGAAGTTAGCGAGAAGAGGTCTGCTTATACAAAAAGGTCACAGGATTAAGTTTGAAAGCTCAAGAAGAGTTTACACGAAGAGGCTAAGAAGAAAAACAGGTTAAATAAAGAGAAGGGGAGTTAGCAAAATGATATAGATGGATAGAGGATCGAGGAGTCAGCGAGAAGAGGTCAGCTTATACAAAAAAGTCACAGGATTAAGTTTGAAAGCTCAAGAAGAATTTGCAAGAAAAGGTTAAGAAGAAAAACAGGTTAAATAAAGAGAAGGGGAGTTGGCAAAAGATACAGACTGAAAGAGGATCGAGGAATTAGGGAGAAGAGGTCAGCTTATACAAAAAGGTCACAGTATAAAGTTTGGAAGATAAAGAAGAGTTTACAAGAAGAGGTTAAGAAGAAAAAGAGAAGATTTAGCAAGAGATATAGATACATAGAGGATCGAGAAGTTAACGAGAAGAGGTCAGCTGATACAAAAAGGTCAAGGAAAGAGTTTGGAAGCTAAAGAAGAGTTTGCAAGAAGAGGTTAAGAAGAAAAAGAGGAGATTTAGCAAGAGATATAGATACACAGAGGATCGAGGAGTTAACGAGAAGAGGTCAAATTATACAAAAAGGTCACAGGAAAAAGTTTGGAAGCATTCTCGTGGTCAATCCGTCTTGTCGGTCAACTATACTCTTAGGTTAGTATTCTCAAACATTTCAGGACACACACACACACACACACACACACACACACACACACACACACACACACACATATTCGTTTTCGTAGAGGTTGTGGTGTTAGTATTTCCATGGGTATTTTTATGACCTTGGTGGTAGTTTGACCCTTCCTCTGTACCATGAACGTAAAGAAAGACTCATTAGAACCCAAATAATCTCCTTCGTGGCCTTTGAAAATGTTTGTTGTGAGAGCTGAACGCGTTTGAGAATGCAGCCTTAAAACTCGTGGTGATTCGCTTGCCATTTGTCGAACGGGGAGTCGCAGGAGAGTGACGAAAGGGCGTAGAGAGAAAGGCGAGTCTGGAGTGAGCTGAGAGGAGGAGAGTTCGGACTTGTCTTCAACGCTACCGACCCTCACATCGGTTATTTCTAAAAGCCAAATAAGAGGTAAAATTGCGTTCTCATGCGTGTTTTTTAGATTTCATGGTGCAGAAGCCTTGTCAAACTCCCACTAGGGTAAAAGAAACTACCGCTGGAAAGGCCCACAACTCCCACGAAAGCCTTGTTAGATGTGTGTGTGTGTGTGTGTGTGTGTGTGTGTGTGTGTGTGTGTGTGTGTGTGTGTGTGTGTGTGTGTGTGTGTGTGTGTGTGTGTGTGTGTGTGTGTGTGTGTGTGTGTGTGTGTGTGTGTGTGTGTGTGCTTGGGCGCCGAAATGTTTGAAAATAGCCCACAAACCCGTCACACATACACTGTAGATGATGCAGTTACGAACGATCGGCCCACAAACCCTTCACACTAACACTGAAGACGGAGAATAGAACAACGCTGGGGGCACAAACCCTTCACACAAACACTGAAGACGGAGAATAGAACAACGCTGGGGGCACAAACCCTTCACACAAACACTGAAGACGGAGAACAGACCAACGCTGGGGGCACAAACCCTTCACACAAACACTGAAGACGGAGAACAGACCAACGCTGGGGGCACAAACCCTTCACACAAACACTGAAGACGGAGAACAGACCAACGCTGGGGGCACAAACCCTTCACACAAACACTGAAGACGGAGAATATAATAACACTGGGGGCACAAACCCTTCACACAAACACTGAAGACGGAGAACAGACCAACGCTGGGGGCACAAACCCTTCACACAAACACTGAAGACGGAGAACAGACCATCGCTGGGGGCACAAACCCTTCACACAAACACTGAAGACGGAGAACAGAACAACGCTGGGGGCACAAACCCTTCACACAAACACTGAAGACGAAGAATAGAACAACGCTGGGGGCACAAACCCTTCACACAAACACTGAAGACGAAGAATAGAACAACGCTGGGGGCACAAACCCTTCACACAAACACTGAAGACGGAGAACAGACCAACGCTGGGGGCACAAACCCTTCACACAAACACTGAAGACGGAGAACAGAACAACGCTGGGGGCACAAACCCTTCACACAAACACTGAAGACGAAGAATAGAACAACGCTGGGGGCACAAACCCTTCACACAAACACTGAAGACGAAGAATATACCAACGCTGGGGGCACAAACCCTTCACACAAACACTGAAGACGGAGAACAGAACAACGCTGGGGGCACAAACCCTTCACACAAACACTGAAGACGGAGAACAGAACAACGCTGGGGGCACAAACCCTTCACACAAACACTGAAGACGAAGAATATAATAACACTGGGGGCACAAACCCTTCACACAAACACTGAAGACGAAGAATAGAACAAAGATGTGGGCACAAACCCTTCACACATACACCGCACAGACGAGGACTCCTAATGTTTTTTCTTCCCAAACCCGGAAACAAAAGACGAGATAGGCCGCGCGAGACAGACAAAGAACGAGCGAGGATATTGACTAGACAAGAAACAATGAACTTCAGAGGCAAGCGATCCTTTCCTGCCTCCCCTTACACGTAGAGAAAAGTGGAAAGTGGTGAGAAAGAGAAAATCAACCAGGAAACTCAAATTATATAAAGAAACGGAGGAGTAGAATGTGTTAGGTGTTAGGAAAGCGAAGGAGAGAGGGAAGGGATGAAGGAGGGAGAGGAAAGGGCAATGAGAGAGAGAGAGAGAAAGAGAGAGAGAGAGAGAGAGAGAGAGAGAGAGAGAGAGAGAGAGAGAGAGAGAGAGAGAGAGAGAGAGAGAGAGAGAGAGAGAGAGAGAGAGAGAGAGAGAGAGAGAGAGAGAGAGAGAGAGAGAGGAAATGGTATTGGAAGGAGAGGAAGGAGGAAAGGGAATGAGGAAAAAGGAAGGAAAGAAGGAAGATGAAGGGAAGGGAGTCGTGACGATGGAGGAGAGAGAGAGAGAGAGAGAGAGAGAGAGAGAGAGAGAGAGAGAGAGAGAGAGAGAGAGAGAGAGAGAGAGAGAGAGAGAGAGAGAGAGAGAGAGAGAGAGAGAGAGACAGAGAGAGAGAGAGAGAGAGAGAGAGAGAGAGAGAGAGAGAGAGAGAGAGAGAGAGAGAGAGAGAGAGAGAGAGAGAGAGAGAGAGAGAGAGAGAGAGAGAGAGAGAGAGAGAGAGAGAGAGAGAGAGAGAGAGAGAGAGAGAGAGCCTAGAGCAGAGAGAGGAAGGTGTGTGTGTGTGTGTGTGTGTGTGTGTGTGTGTGTGTGTGTGTGTGTGTGTGTCAGTGTCTCAATTTATCTCCCAATCTGAGCGCCCCCGTGGTGTAACTCTCTCTCTTGGCCGATAGGAGCGGTTACTGTCCCCCTGTGAGCAAGGAGCAAGGGGAAGGTGGGGGGTGGGGGGGGGTAGGGGGAGGTCCTTTAAAAATAAATTACCAATAAATATGAGTATATAGACAAACCACCTCAAAACTCTTCAACACCTTAAACATCAACACCACAACAATTCCCACAGCTATAGACTCCGCTGCCTTGAAAATAACACAGAATCTACATTAGTTCCTCCAAAAAGTGCATCAGTAGCTTGAACTTGCGTACCCCTAACTCTGCAAGCTTTTGGTGGTGGGTTAACCCGGTAGCTTCTGGGATTATGTTTCTTAAAGGCCCTTCCCTCCAAGCGAGAAAAATGAGAAAAAATCATCACTCACACAATCCATTTCATAATATATATCAACGCATTTGTGATCAGTTTATGCATCATCTATTTTGGGGGGTTTATATCATGGCAAAAATCTTGGCCCGTCGCTGCTACACGGTAAAGCCACAAATATGGCCCGTCTCTGCTACCGGGTTAAAAATACCGAGAACTCTGTAACCGTTCAACCAGACGAGCCGTGGCAAGGTTGAGACGCTTTCGGCTCACAACAACCAATTCCACAAAGGCCTCAAAGGAGATTAGTCGAGTTCTCATGAGTGTTTTTGTTCAGGTTCATGGTACAGAAGAAGCGTCAAACCACCACCAGGGTCATGACACTACCCCTGGAAATGCCCACAACCCTTACAAAAGCCTTAGTAAATGTAAGAGAGAGAGAGAGAGAGAGAGAGAGAGAGAGAGAGAGAGAGAGAGAGAGAGAGAGAGAGAGAGAGAGAGAGAGAGAGAGAGAGAGAGAGAGAGAGAGAGAGAGAGAGAGAGAGAGAGAGAGAGAGAGAGAGAGAGAGAGAGAGAACGGGCATTGAGGAAAAGTGAAAGGGAAGAAGAAAAAGAGTGTCCAATGCAAACAGAAAGTCATGGCAACACCCACACAAAAAGACACACACACACACACACACACACACACACACACACACACACACACACTGACACGGCACCTTCGTTTAAATACATATGTCCGTCTGTCTGTCTGTCTGTCTGTGTCTGTCTGTCTGTTTGTCTGTGTCTGTCTGTCTGTCTGTATGTATGTATGTATGTATGTATGTGCGCAGTTTCTAACACGACACACACGGCCTTGCTCACGGGGACACACAACCCTCCAAACACGAACCCCCAAACACCGATACAGCCCGCAAACACATCATCCCAACCACCTCCGAAAACCTAATTATAAGTCACCAGTTCACAACAAGTCACGCCGCGCAGAGATGGATAGCCAGGGAGTCAAGTTCAACCACCACGAGACGAGGCGCAGCTAGGTTCCATCAGCACAGGACAAGGCGCAGGTAGTGATTATTACGAGTACAACACACGCACCCATAGTACAACCCGGAACTAGAAGGGACAGGGATTAGAAGAACTATGGGCGGCAGGGTGAGAGGTGAAGGGAGAAGGGGAGGAAATGATGGGATGAGAGAGACTGTGATGGGAAGGTAGGCGTTCAGGAGGGGCGAGGGAACTGGTCGTGGGAGGCTGAGGGGAGAGGTGAATTGAGGTGGCAGGTCAAGAGAGTCTGTGATGGGAAGGTAGGCGTTGAGGTGGTACAAGGGAACTGGTCGAGGGAGGCTGAGGGGTGTGGGTAGTCTGTGATGGGAAGGTAAGCGCTGAGGAGGAGCGAGGGAACTGGTCGAGGGAGGCTGAGGGATGTTTGTAGCAGTTGGGGAGGGGAGAAGAGGCTTATAAAGGGGAGGTGGGGAGGTTCGATATGGAGAAAGAGGTATAGATATGACTTGACGGTTGGAGTGGTTACGGGGGATAAAAAGAGGATGGGGAAGCATGCAAGAACTTATGGGGTTAAATTTAAGGGTGAAAAGAATGAAAGCGGATTGCTGGTTGTCAGGTTGAGGGTTGACATGTGAAGGTGGGTGAGGGAAGGGGTCCGGTGGTGTGGCCAAGGTGAAGAATGAGAGGAGCGGGCGAGAGGGAAAGGGAGAGTGAGTAGGAGGCTGGAAAGAGGATGTAAGACCAGTGGGGTGAGGAGTGGTTGGGGAAAGAGGAAGGATGGCATGGAAGGATTAGTGGGGTGAGAAGTGTGTGTGTGTGTGTGGGTGTGGGTGATTTACATAGATTTGCATTGATGTTGAGACCATACTGGCACTGGTCCAAACTAGGTGGTCTGTCTCTATACCTGTTACAAGACATCAAACGGCCTCCAGTACCTTGCATCCCAGGCCCAACGATTTATTAGGGTGGAGGAAGTGGCGTTCGAGTTTCTTATAAAATTTAATCATATTACACAATTTCTCCACTCGTCAACTCGACACTACCCTACAAATCGGGGAGGTGGTGGCTGAGTGGTTGGTGTGCGGGCGCCGCGTGCTGGAGGCCCCGGGTTCGAGTTCCACCCGCCACTACAAGCTAACATGTTGACTTCCTGTCTTCTACCGATATTTTCCTGCTGACTGCTCTTCTTAACTTGCTAACTACATGCCTTCCCCCTCCCGCGGCCCCGCTGAACACGTCTTTCTATTCCCATTCCGCTGGTAAACTCTGGAAAATTCTTCATACATCTTTATTTCCTCCTCCTTTCGACTTGAACTGAAGAGGAGCGTATCAAGACACCGCTCCTTCGGAAAATGACCTCTCCTGACCATTCTTTTTTTTTTTTTTCTTACGCTGGAGCAGTGCTTAATGGGCTTGTTTTTTGTCCTTGAGCTGCCTCCCTGCAGGCCTGCGAAAAAAACACTACTTTCATCCGTAATGTTGTTTGGCCTTGGCTTATCCCTTTGCGCCGTAACAACTTCAACGTGTTCAGAATAATTGTGCCTTACGTAACTTGCTCCTGCGGATAATTCTCTCTCCCTAGCGACGACTCAGCGACACGGACGGCCCTCCCCTCCCCCAGCCTTCCCTGCATCTCCTCCTCTTCCATTCCTCTCCTCATCCTCCTCTTCCTTCCTCCCCCCTTCCTCCTCCTCTTCTGCACACTCGCGGGACGTAACGATGAAAATTAGTCAAGGAATTCATCAAGGTCAACGCAACCCCCTCCTCCTCCTCCTCCTCCTCCTCCTCCTCCTCCTCCTCCTCCTCTTCCTCCTTCTCCTCCTCCTCCTCCTTCTCTTCCTCTTCCTCCCACGCCTCCTCCTTCCCCTTCACCATTTCATCATTGTCATACTATTTTTTCTTTCTCCTATTCCTCATTCTTACCCTCGTTCTCCTCCTCCTCCTCCTCCTCCTCCTCTTCCTCCTCCTCCTCTTCCTCCTCCTCCTCTTCCTCCTCCTCCTCCCCTCTTGACCCCCGGAAGCCTGGTCTAGCCCCTCCTCCTCCTCCTCTTCCCTTCCCTTCCCTTCCCCCTCCTCCCCCTTCCTTCCTTCCCATGTTGCTAGTCACGACTCGCCTCGCCCCTCAATAAGTAGATAGACTGATGGATAGATAAACAGCTAGATAGATAGATAGTTGGATAGATAAATCGATAGGGAGACGGATGGACAGTTTTATGGACCAGATTGCAAAATGTACTACAAGAGAATCTATATTTCATCATTATTATTATTATTATTATTATTATTATTATTGCTATTATTACTGAGGTCCACCAAAGGGCATGAAAGGGAATGGAACAATTGATATAAACCCAGAGTCCAGTCGCTGAGGACACATGGACATGAAAAATAAGAGAATGTCAGTCATGGATGAGGAATGAGAAAAAAAAAGAGGAGACGAAACTAATCCCTAATGAATGCCCGCTGGATGTTGACTTTTGCTTTAAACTTATCAATGTCAGGAAGAAAAACAACCCCATCTAGAAGTATAGAAGGTGAGGAGACAGAACTAATCCCTAATGAATGCCCGCTGGATCTTGACTTTTGCTTTAAACTTATCAATGTCAGGAAGAAAAACAACCCCATCTAGAAGTATAAAAGGGGAGGAGACAGAACTAATCCCTAATGAGTGCCCGCTGGATGTTGACTTTTGCTTTAAACTTATCAATATCAGCAAGAAAAACAATCCCATCTAGAAGTATAAAAGGGGAGGAGACAGAACTTATCCCTAATGAGTGCTCGGTGGATGTTGACTTTTGCTGTAAACTTAACAATGTCAGGAAGAAAAACAACCTTATCTAGAAGTATAAAAGGGGAGGAGACAGAACTTATCCCTAATGAGTGCTCGCTGGATGTTGACTTTTGCTGTAAACTTAACAATGTCAGGAAGAAAAACAACCCCATCTAGAAGTATACAAGATGAGGAGACAGAACTAATCCCTAATGAGTGCTCGCTGGATGTTGACTTTTGCTGTAAACTTAACAATGTCAGGAAGAAAAACAACCCCATCTAGAAGTATACAAGGTGAGGAGACAGAACTAATCCCTAATGAGTGCCCACTGGATGTTGACTTTTGCTTTAAACTTATCAATGTTAGCAAGAAAAACAACCCCATCTAGAAGTATAGAAGATGAGGAGACAGAACTTATCCCTAATGAGTGCCCGCTGGATGTTGACTTTTGCTTTAAACTTATCAATGTTAGCAAGAAAAACAACCCCATCTAGAAGTATAGAAAGTAAGGAGACAGAACTAATCCCTAATGAGTGCTCGCTGGGTGTTGACTTTTGCTTTAAACTTATCAATGTTAGTAAGAAAAACAATCCCATCTAGAAGTATAAAAGGTGAGGAGACAGAACTAATCCCTAATGAGTGCTCGCTGGATGTTGACTTTTGCTGTAAACTTATCAATGTTAGCAAGAAAAACAACCCCATCTAGAAGTATAGAAAGTAAGGAGACAGAACTAATCCCTAATGAGTGCCCGCTGGATGTTGACTTTTGCTGTAAACTTATCAATGTTAGCAAGAAAAACAACCCCATCTAGAAGTATAGAAAGTAAGGAGACAGAACTAATCCCTAATGAGTGCTCGCTGGATGTTGACTTTTGCTGTAAACTTATCAATGTCAGCAATTAAAACAACCTTATCTAGAAGTATAGAAAGTAAGGAGACAGAACTAATCCCTAATGAGTACTCGCTGGATGTTGACTTTTGCTGTAAACTTATCAATGTCAGCAATTAAAACAACCTTATCTAGAAGTATAAAAGGTGAGGAGACAGAACTAATCCCTAATGAGTGCTCGCTGGATGTTGACTTTTGCTGTAAACTTAACAATGTCAGGAAGAAGAACAATCCCATCTAGAAGTATAGAAGATGAGGAGACAGAACTAATCCCTAATGAGTGCTCGCTGGATGTTGACTTTTGTTTTAAACTTAACAATGTCAGGAAGAAAAACAACCCCATCTAGAAGTATACAAGATGAGGAGACAGAACTAATCCCTAATGAGTGCCCGCAGGATGTTGACTTTTGCTGTAAACTTATCAATATCAGGAAGAAAAACAACCCCATCTAGAAGTATAAAAGGGGAGGAGACAGAACTAATCCCTAATGAGTGCCCGCTGGATGTTGACTTTTGCTGTAAACTTATCAATGTCAGCAAGAAAAACAACCCCATCTAGAAGTATAAAAGGGCAGGAGACAGAACTAATCCCTAATGAGTACTCGCTGGATGTTGACTTTTGCTGTAAACTTATCAATGTCAGGAAGAAAAACAATCCCATCTAGAAGTATAAAAGGTGAGGAGACAGAACTAATCCCTAATGAGTGCTCGGTGGATGTTGACTTTTGCTGTAAACTTATCAACATCAGCAAGAAAAACAACCCCATCTAGAAGTATAGAAGGTGAGGAGACAGAACTAATCCCTAATGAGTGCCCGCTGGATGTTGACTTTTGCTGTAAACTTATCAATGTTAGCAAGAAAAACAACCCCATCTAGAAGTATAGAAAGTAAGGAGACAGAACTAATCCCTAATGAGTACTCGCTGGATGTTGACTTTTGCTTTAAACTATCAATGTCAGGAAGAAAAACAATCCCATCTAGAAGTATAAAAGGTGAGGAGACAGAACTAATCCCTAATGAGTGCTCGCTGGATGTTGACTTTTGCTGTAAACTTATCAATGTCAGCAATTAAAACAACCTTATCTAGAAGTATAAAAGGTGAGGAGACAGAACTAATCCCTAATGAGTGCTCGCTGGATGTTGACTTTTGCTGTAAACTTATCAATATCAGCAAGAAAAACAGCCTCATCTAGAAGTATATTCCACATGTCAATCAAATTTGGGATAGAGGAACCGCAAATTTGGTTAGTTCTGCAAAAAAAAAAAAGGCCGAAGAATTGAATATAGCTTCCGGCATTGAATATAACTTGCAAATAAGAAAACAAAAATGGCTGCAGTCCAACTCAGATTGTTCAGCCAGCAAACTCTCTCATCTATCTGTCTATCTATCTATCTATCTCATCCATCAGCCTCCCTCCTTCTGCATCTTTCCTCCCCTTCCTTCTTTCCTCTTCTTCCCCCCTTCCTCTCCCATTCCCTCTCTTCTCATTGTCTCCTCTCTCTTACTCCCCTCTCCCTACTCCATGTCTTGCTTCCTCTTTCCCTCCCCTATCTACTCCTCTCCTTCGCTTTCTTCCCATCTTCAGCAAAAGCAAGTATCAATAAATCTAACCAAAACAAGGTAAGCATAAGGAAAAAGTACTCATTTATCACATGCTCAAAAAGGACAAAAAACAAAACAAAACAGCAGCAATGGATAGATTACACACAAAGCTTGCATAAAGAAAAAAAGCTTGCACACTCTCAGTTTAGAAATACAGAGGAATTAATGGACAAATATTCTCGGCACTGCATGAGGCTACCCGCTGCTACCAATCTAACCAACACGACACCGTGGCTACAGATTTCACACAAACAGTCGAGCCACGGGTGTCCGATACTTATTTTGCCGACTGTACAGGCCGCCCTCACGCCCCGCAGAGTACAGCCACCCAAGAAAGTCTCCCCCGCTCTCAAGGACGAAACAATATGAAACGCCGGACGACAAGGAGGGTCATGCACTCGTGGGGACAGCTGTGGTATCTTCGGCTATCGTTCATCGTCTGTGTCTGTATCGCTCGCTGTCTGTATCGTTTTCTGTATCATTGTCTGTAATTGTATCTATGGTTTCCGTGGTATCTGTTGTTGTCGTTCATTGTCTCTCTATGTATCACTGTATCGTTGTCTGTATCTGCATCAATGTCTGTATCGTTCATTGTCTGTATGTGTCACTGTCTGTATCATTGTCTGTATCTGCACTTTTTTCTTTTTTTTTACGTCTACGCCTATGGCACCGGTAGGCTTGCTTGAGGGGCCTGGATGGTAGTCGGCCCCAGCTCGTCATGGCGCAGGCAAGTGTTTATAGTGGTGCCATCTTCTGTATCGATCATTGTCTGTATGTATCACTGTGTATCTTTCTATGGTTTTCGTTCATTCTCTGTGGCACGCATCGCAGGGGTGTTTACCTTTTATATTCTCTGCTTCTATTCTCTCATTTTCATCCTCGCCTTCATTCTCTCACTTTAATTAATCTCATTTTTCTTCCCTGCACTTCAATTCTATGCAGGGATGTCCTACACTTCTATTCCCTGCTTTCATTCTCACCTTTATTCTTTAACTTTTCTTCCCTGCACTTCAATTCTATGCAGGGATGGCCTACACTTCTATTGTCTGCTTTCATTCTCACCTTTATTCTTTAACTTTTCTTCTCTGCACTTCAATTCTATGCAGGGATGTCCTCCACTTCTATGATCTGCTTTCATTCTCACCTTCATTCTCTCATTTTTCTTCTCTGCACTTCAATTCTATGCAGGGATGTCCTACACTTCTATGATCTGCTTTCATTCTCACCTTTATTCCTTAACTTTTCTTCCCTGCACTTCAATTCTATGCAGGGATGTCCTCCACTTCTATGATCTGCTTTCATTCTTACCTTCATTCTCTCATTTTTCTTCTCTGCACTTCAATTCTATGCAGGGATGGCCTCCACTTCTATTATCTGCTTTCATTCTTACCTTCATTCTCTCCTTTTTCTTCCCTGCACTTCAATTCTATGCAGGGATGGCCTACACTTCTATTACCTGCTTTCATTCTTACCTTCATTCTCTCATTTTTCTTCCCTGCACTTCAATTCTATGCAGGGATGGCCTACACTTCTATGATCTGCTTTCATTCTCACCTTTATTCCTTAACTTTTCTTCTCTGCACTTCAATTCTATGCAGGGATGGCCTACACTTCTATTACCTGCTTTCATTCTCACCTTTATTCCTTAACTTTTCTTCTCTGCACTTCAATTCTATGCAGGGATGGCCTACACTTCTATGATCTGCTTTCATTCTTACCTTCATTCTCTCATTTTTCTTCTCTGCACTTCAATTCTATGCAGGGATGGCCTACACTTCTATGATCTGCTTTCATTCTCACCTTCATTCTCTCCTTTTTCTTCCCTGCACTTCAATTCTATGCAGGGATGGCCTCCACTTCTATGATCTGCTTTCATTCTTACCTTCATTCTCTCATTTTTCTTCTCTGCACTTCAATTCTATGCATTCTATTATCTGCTTTTATCCTCACCGTTATTCTCTCACTTTTCTTCCCTGCACTTCAATTCTATGCAAGGATGTCCTCGTCTTTTGAATTCTTCCAGTGACCGCACAGGGATGTCCTCCACTTTTATGGCTTGAAGTACCCCGCGACCCTGACATTACCCGCGACACTCCTTGCTCAGCGTGGGCGGCGGTGGGAGCGGCGGGGCCCTGCGGCGTGGACATGGGCGGCGGGCGGTGGTGTGGACTCGCCCATACATTACAAGACCTAGCGCGGCATTCACCCGGATGTAGTCACAGGAACTCAGAGTAGAAGCCTGTTGGGCGGCCACTGGTATATGGATCCTCCCTCCCGGGCTGGTTGGTTAGGGAACGGTGTCACTTTTTACGAGCACTTAAGGGATGGAACACCTCCTCTTAGTGCCTCTTTGTCCCTTTGCTCTTAACTGACATTACCCCGAGACTCTTGTGGTGTGTTAAGTCTCATATAACACTCAGTAACCCAACGCAACCTTTTACGAGCACTCCACGGGTAAAACACCTCACCTTAGTGTTTTCCTCTCCCTCTGCACTTTACTACTGCTACCCTGAACCTCTAGTAGTGTGGTGAGCCTCGTGCAACACTCAGTAACCCAACACAACCTTTTACGAGCACTCCACGGGTAAGACACCTCACCTCTCAGGCGTCTGTCCCTCCACACTTCGCTTAGCCTCTACGAACATTCTTTGGTCCGTATTACTGAACCTTTCGAAGCCTATTTAAGAAGGCGCAGAGGTTGTTGCAAGGGGTTTCCGTGTGTGGTTTCCTGAGCCTGGCGGTAGTTTTGCAAGGCTTCCGCGCTGTGAACGGGGAAAACACTCATGACAACCCGCCGTAGCTCCTCTCTGGCCTTAACAAAACGTTCTATCAAGAGCCACAAACGTTTGGTAATACGAGTGTAGGCGCCCCGTATGGTCACTCTAAAGGCTGACGTGATCGCTGCCATGTCCCCTGATGCTGTCCCTCGCCGGCACCACAGCAAGGGTGGAGGCGTCTGGGATTCATAACATAACTTTTTGCCCTTTTCGAAATCTGCTTCAACATCCACTACTCTGATGTGTTATGTAGTATTCGAATCTCCTTTGATATATTAATGATAAATTCTTCTTCTTTTTCTTCTTCTTCTACTCTCTCTCTCTCTCTCTCTCTCTCTCTCTCTCTCTCTCTCTCTCTCTCTCTCTCTCTCTCTCTCTCTCTCTCTCTCTCTCTCTCTCTCTCTCTCTCTCTCTCTCTCTCTCTCTCCTCTCCTTCACTCTCCTCTCATCTCTTCTCATCTTACTCCATGTCTTTGCTGTCTCTTTCCCTCCTCCATCTTCTCTTTCTCTCCTTCGTTTTCTTCCCATCTTCTTCCCTTCCTCACTTCTTCCCTCCTTCCTCTCCCATTCCCTCTCTTTCCATTCTGTCCTTCCTTACATCATGTCTTAACTTCCACTTTCCCTCCTCCAACTCTTCCTTCTTTCCTTCGCTTCTTTCCTTATCTTCTCTACTACTATCGTCGTCCTCAATATTTCCATCTGGGACACGGGTGATCAAGGTCTGTCTCTGCCCCAAGGTGTGTGTCATCAGGCTCCTCAGTGTGGCTCAGAACTCATGGCCGAAGTGTGAGCCAACGAGAAATGGAATGCAAACAGCTTCCACTCATCGGCCCTCTCCATTTATTACGACACGATAACTGCTGGCCAACTGATGGTACGACAACTGATGGACAACTCATGGACAAACTGTGAGTCAACGAGAAATGAAATGCAAACAGCTTCCATTTATCGGCCTCGTCCACTTCTAATATGATGCG
>NC_066521.1:1339754-1452734 GCF_024679095.1 Eriocheir sinensis | reverse complement strand
ACAATAGTTTGAAAGTGAAGAACTGAACCTTAAGATACATATTCTATTACTAAATCTCCAATGTTAGGGTCTCTCTTTCTATGGTTTCATTGGAAGAGATGGTGGTCTTTGTGGAGAGGAATGAGGAGGTCAAGAAGGTTTGAAAGGATTTTTGATCAGTGGCGAAAGAGAGTGTGAGAGGGAGAGCAGAAGTGACCACCAGTACAGGAGTGACAACTAATGAAGGGAAGCATATCCAGAGGGAGAGCCAGAAAGGGCTGAGGCAGAGAGGGCAACAAAGGGAGTGAGAAGTTAGAAAGGCCCGTGGTGTTGATGGCATAACAGCAGGGATGATGAAACAGGAGGCGGTGTAGTTACTGAGTGGATGTGTAGTCTAGCCTGGGAGCAGGGAGGGGTGCCAAAAGAAAGGTGAAAGGTGAAAGGCTGGACAAAGGGAAGGGAAGTAGGAAAGCCATAACTATGCTGCTGGACAGAGGGAAAGAAATAGGAGCGCCATAACAAACAAAGAGAAAGGAGCGACTGGACAAAGAGAAAGGAGCTACTGGACAAAGAGAAAGGAACGAGGAAAGCCATAACTCTACTACTGGATAAACGGAGAAGAAGTAGGAGTAACTGTAACAAGTCTTTGGGTATGAACTGACTCAGTGTGCCAGAATAAATACATGCAAGGGATTTAAGTGCAATGATAATGAAACTAGCTGATAAAAGTGTAGGCAATGAACAAGAGTTTTGAGAAAGGATTGGGATACATGAAATGACATTTTCAGACATAAAATGTATTTTTTTACTTACCTGCTTCTTATATTAGCATTGTAAATGTTAATATAAGAAGCAGGTTGTATGTGAAACAAACAAACTTTTGCACTGAAAATGATAGCTACAAAGTACCGAGAGAGGGATAAGGTGTTTGCTGCTTTCATGGACCTGAGAAAGCCTTTGACAGAGTGGTCAGGGAGGGTTTATGGGATGTCCTCAGGCTAATAATAATAAAGGGACCAGGAGTGGAGTGAGGTAAAGCAGGAAAAATAAGAAGTATATGATCATTCAAAATGGTTTAGGCCTGGGGTTGGATCTCAGGGTTACCAGCTAAGGTTACTGAGATCACATCCCTTGCAGCCATCACCTCCAAAGCTCCCCCAATAAGGTCAACAGGCATGGGGTTGGGGGGAGGGGTGGGCGATGGATGAAGGAGGAGAATATCGTCACCTGCATAAAATAATTGCCCATGTCATCGATTTCCAGGTTTTTGTTTACATCAATTTTTCAACACGTGACGCCCATTTTTGTATAGTTGCCTTCATTATTCAGGGTTTGAGTGTTCTAGAATTGGCCTTTTCATTCCTGCCTAAATCTTAAGCCAAGTGAGGTAATGACAGTTCTTTTCTGTTTTCCTGAAAAGTAGAAAATAATGACGAAGGCGGTTTCTTTTAGGTGACGATATTTTACGCAACTTATGTATAAAGAAGGGACAGGATGGAAAGCACTTATGATATCTTAGGGAATGGCAACCCGAGGGAGACGTCCACAGAGGTGGTGTCCACAGAGGTGGTGATACAGAGAGGGAGGAGAGATGAAAAGGTCACCAGGGAGGAGAGATGAAAAGGTCAGTGCTGAAGTTGACTTTGGGCAAAATTTTCAAATAAAGGTTGAATTTGCAGGCTTTTTTTTAATTTGCGGGCCTTTTTTATTATTTGCATTTTTTTTTTTCTATTGTTCTCTTTTTTTTTTTACCTTGAGCTGTTTCCTTTAGTGTAAAAAAATAAATATATAATAAAAACTAAATAAGTCAAGATGGTGAAACATGGGCTGCTGAGAGGCTGCGCTGGATGCTGAGGTTATGCAGACTATACTCAGTTTCATTTCATCTGTCCATCCACAAGCGTGAATTCTCATAGATGTAGCACATGCGCATTGCTGGCATGTGATTGGGTAAAAGTCAGTGTCCAATGCCGTTTGTTACTAGCGATAAATATTCAAACTATTTATACAATAATATATTTGACTGTTCATGTATGCAAAGAACCCTCACATCTAATATAAATCCCAAACCTGCTACTTTGCATTGATAACCTACCACACAAGCACACAAAGCAAGCTTGTATCACACAGTCTAGTGGGATTAAACATGAATGAACTTATAAAGATCAGTATCCCAAATACTTCCTTACATGATACAAGTTCCTTAACCTGGTAGCAGCGACAGGCCAAATTTGTGGCCTTACCTTGTAGCAGCGACGGGCCAAATTTGTGCCATGATTTTAACCCCCCAAAATAGCTGATATATAAACTGATCACAAATGCTTTGATATATATTATGAAATGGTTTGTGTGAGGGGTTATTTTTTCTCATTTTTCACACTTGGAGGGACCATTAAGAATCATGATCCCCGCTGCAAACAGATTAAGGCAAAGGGAGGAAGATGTAGAAATAAATTAGAGTTTGTTGCAATGTAAACATCTCTGAAATTTGTTCACTTACAGTTCTGGGTTCTTCTGAGCTTCCTCGACGGCTGCTTTGAGCACCTCATCCAGCTTACTGTTGGACTGCCCGTAGAAGTAGTTGACCAGCTCCACGCCGCCTCCTGGGAACATGCCGTGAACCATGCTGGAGTAACCTAACGTCTCTGCCCCTGAAACGTGACGAGGTATTTGATTAGAGGACACTCACATGATAAAAGGATGACTTCAACAGACTATAGTCTAGCGAATCTAACTTGAGCCTTTAGGCACAGCTCCCCTGAGCCGTGCTATTGCCACATCACCCCATCACTCTCCTCAGAGGAGCTCGCTACCCCCTCCCCCCCGTGTTGTCTTTCCCTCAAATTTCAAGCCATTCATAACACCATGCAGTCGTATTATGAATATATATATTATATATATATATATATATATATATATATATATATATATATATATATATATATATATATATATATATATATATATATTCCATAAATAGATAATGTACAGATTAACAGTGAGACAGATCGCCATGCGCAGGTCATCGCTAGATGTGTAAACAATGGAGGGTTCCCCGGGCCAAGCCACAGGGCTCAAGTTAGATTCGATGGACTATAGTGCGGGGAGGCGGTGGCTGAACAGATAGCGAGACGGCCCCGCGTTCAGAAGGACGTGAGTTCAATCCCCGACCGGTGCTACCAAGCTGGGATTTTTCAGCCGCCACCGAGTGGCTTAAAACTACCCACATGCTGTCCAGAAGACCACCTATCAACCCAGACTCTAGATTCTATGATTAAAGATGAGCTCTGGGAGGGCAGCATGAGCCAATACAAGATGGCGCCACTATAAACACTCGCCTGCTCCAGAACGGGCTGGGCCGACCATTAGGCCCCACTGGGAAGAAGCCTTGGACCGACCATCAGGATCCACCAGGAAGAAGCCTACCAGCGCAATAGGCCAAGACGTAAAAAAAAAAGAAGAAAAAAAAAGTGCTTCTTAACCTTGTGTGCTGCAGTAGGGTTTCGAGCAGTGGTTCTCAACTCGTTTCAGGCCATGAACCACCATCCCAATAAAAGAGTCATGGACCATTTCATTTTTGAGTAGGGATAAAATAAGCATACGCAACAAGCATTTTGTTTTGAAATATATATGGCCACAGCGCTGTACGACAGTGTTACATGTAGCCGCAGCCAGCTTAAAAGAATCAACTGGATGGCTCGTCACTTTGACTCGTATATTTAATCTTGGATATTCATTTTATAATAGATTAAATTTAGAAATTGCAAGTAACTCAAAGTGCCAATATTGTTCTTAAATAGGAATAATATGACAAGATGAAATGAAAGACCAGTTTTTTTTCAAGTGATCGTCCTGAATTTTCAATCAATTTAAAATTATGTACTTTCATTTTCCAGTTTATTGCCAAAAACAGTGGACATCATGTAGCCCACTCACAAAGTCACCATGGACCACCATGGACACCAACTGAGAGCCACTGGTTTAGAGACTGCTGGCATGGGCTTCAGTCAAGTGCAGGGCAGTGTTTGGGGACAGCCATGCTACAAGTCTGTCAGCCCTGCAAGAAGGGCTTTCTGCAGCAAACACTCAATGTGTTACATCTTTTCCTGATTGGTTGGTTTAAAATCAAATTCACATCTTTGATCCCACATTTTTAGGGAATAAACAAAATGCAAAGGAACCAAAAATTCAAGAAAATGTTTATAATTTTTTTCACAAATCTAAAGTCAATTCCCCTTTGGTTCCCTCCAGAACACTCCCCATGAGGCGGCGTAAACTTCTCCCAACACTTTCATAAGTTTTTGGTAGCACTTTTTGTGACACCTTTAGTCACCTTGTCACACTGTCAGAGAGAGATTAAGAAGATAAATGCAGAAGACTTTCCTGTCAAGGACTGTTTCAAAAGCTTCAGAAAGACAGGAAAGTAAAGTTATAGGGCAGTAGTTTACAGGATTGTAGCAGTCACCCTTCTTAGGCACAGGCTGTATGTAGGCGTGCTTCCAGCAGGAAGGAAAAGTAGATGTTGAAAGGCAGAGACAAAAGATTTTGACCAGGCAGGGTGTCAGCATGGAAGCACAGTTTTTAAGGACAAGGCTCATAAGCCTTCTGAGGGTAGAGGCTAGAAAGATCATAGAAAACAAAATTGAGATTTTCAACATGAGGTATAGTAGTAATGTTGTAGGGGATGCGTAGTAGGATTAAGACCTGAATTATCCAGAGTGGAACCTTCAGAAAAAGTGTGCGCAAAATATTCAGCTTCAGAGACAGATGTGACAGCTGTGGAGCCATCGGGATTAAGGAGGGCGGGCAGGATGAAGTAAATTTGTTGATGAAGTAGAATACGCAGTCATCATTAGGAAAACTAGGATTATTCTCGCAATCATGGTAAGGTATGCAAATTGAAGTTAGAAAAGAGGAAATGTATTAGTATGTGCAGCTATATGCATACCCTGAGCAATGGCATCTTCAGACCATCCAAGAGAATGTACAAATGGGAGGGAGGCCTCCAGTATCTCTTCCTTGAGCTGCTGTTCTCCGTCTGGCCCCGGCTCACCCCCCTCGGCACTCTTTGGGCCTGGCTCATCAGCCCCTGCTGCTGCTTCCTCTGCATGGCTCTGGAAGGCTGAGGAGGTCTGCAAGCCTCGGCGGTACCCTGAAATGTAAAGGTAATGCTCAGTTATACAGATCACAATACATTAGTTAATTTTATTTTGTATGTGAGATTATTTCCAACAATCACAGTTTGTGTTTAAGAAAATATTTCAGGGCACATCAGGTAATGCTGTGGAGCGCTACGTTTCACATCTCGTTTCATGGTCAACCCATAAACCCATAAACATTCCAGTCAGACTTTTCCAGGAAAACATTTCCATTGTGCAAAGAGATCAGAAGCTGACCATCACTTTGAGGCTGTTTTCTATGATGTCAAAACCCCAAGCTAATCTATTTTTCAACTAACCAATCCTGCCTCATTGAGCATAAATGGTTCTCTCATAACAGGCGACAAAGCAACACAGCAGCGAACCACTAGCCCCTCCAAGGTCAGCCTCGCTCTGCTGCGTCAGGCACACACGCCTGCCTCTATCCTTTGGTCAACATTATTCCCACCCGCATGGTGGACAGCAGGTGGTGCCGTCTGCTGGGTAGTGCAGGCCAGGTAATGCCGGTGCCATCTGTTGGGTGCCTTCTGAACTTTGCCCCGTCAGCCTATCCTTACCTTCCTACAGAGAGTAACTTATCTCCTCTAAACAGGTAACAGAGAGACGCCATTTCCCATCAGGCCAGCAGTGCCCAGCACCACGGCCCAGACCATGCTAGGCACACACCGGTGAGACAACCATTACAGAGGAATGCCAGTGTGATGCAAATCAACTTGAGCTTCACAGTTTTACAAAATATGCAACACAATAATGAGACACTGGTGACAGTAATGCAAGTCAGGCAAACAAAACCTGAAGAGCAATACTATAAAGTAGTAAAATAAACACAACAGCCCTTGGACTGGCATATAAAAAAGTGCAGCAGGCAAGAACCTGAGTCCCTTCTGGCTCCTGATTGGCTGCGGGCAAGAGGATCACAGCTGCTGACTGGGTGTGTGAGGCCTCTCAATGACTGAGTCCCTCACAGCCTTTCAGCTGAGGGAGAGCTATGCAACCACTGACTGGTGTGTGTAATTCACCACCACCACCACCACAGCCTGATCACGACTTGGACTTACAATCACCAGCAAGTACCCTCCTGACAAGGGAAAGTGCTCATTATAGTTGATCTGTGTATTGACCTAGTTGTAGTTTTACAGGGCCTGGGCTTACACTCGTGTGGTCCCGTCTCCATATCTGTATTTGTCCAACTTTTCCTTAAAGTTTTGCACACTTTGCCGATACTACATCCTCACTTAGTCTGTTCCAAACCTCTATGTTTCTTTGCGGGAAGCTGTATTTCTTTATGTCTCTCAAGCATCCTCCTTTTCTCAATTTTTTACTGTGTCCTCGTGTGTTGCTGGTGTTTCTTCCTTCTCGTAGTAGTAACTCCTCATTATTTACTTCTTCCATTTTATTTAATAGTTTATAAATTTGTATTAGGTCTCCCCTTTCTCTTCCTTGTTCCAGTGTTGGCAGGTCCATTTCCTTTAACCTTTCTTCATATTACAATCCCTCCAGTTCTGGAACCATTTTTGTTGCCATCCTTTGTATTCTGTCTAGTTTTTTTATATGTTTCTTCTTATGGGGAGACAACACAGTTTCCTCATATTCCAGTTGTGGTCTAATCATATTGGTTACTATCTTTTTCATGATATCCTTATCCATGTATTGGAATGCTAATCCTATATTTCTTACCATTCTATATGTATCACCAAATATCCTATTAACATGACTCTCAGACTGTTGATTATCCTGTATTGTCACTCCCAGATCTCTCTCTTCTTGAACTTTTAGTATTTCTCCATCTCCCATTCTATGTGTCCATTTTGGTCTCCATTCCCTCTTTCCCATTTCCACTACATGACATTTCTTCACATTGAACTCTATCTCCCATTTCATACTCCAGTCCCAAATCTTATTTAGGTCCTCTTGCAGAATTTCAATCTTTACTGTTTCTTACATGTCAGCAACTTCGCATCATCTGCAAACAGGCTCATGTAACTGCTCACTTTCTCCGACATATCATTTATATATACTAGGAAAAGTATTGGTGCCAATAGTGATCCTTGGGGCACTCCACTGTCTACAATTCTCCATTCTGATTTCATGTCCTTTACCACTGTTCTCATCTCTCTTCCCCTCAAGTAGCTTTCCATCCAGTTTTTCATTTTCCCTTTCAATCAAGACTGCAGGAGGAAAAGGATCTTGGAGTCACTATCAGCAGTGACCTGAAACACACGAATCACTGTAAAAAAGCCTACAACAAAGCCAACACTATGCTCGGGTTCATAGCGAGGAACTTCGAGTGTAAAACGCCAGACGTGATGCTAGCCTTGTATAATTCCATGGTAAGACCGCACCTCGAGTATGCAGTACAGTTCTGGTCTCCTAATTACAGAAAGGACATTGATTTACTGGAAAGGATTCAACGACGCGCCACGAAGATGATACCAACCTTAAGGGCTCAACTGTACGAGGAACGACTCAAGTGACTCAATCTCTTTACATTGGAGAAAAGACGCCTACGAGGGGATATGATTCAAGTCTGAAAAAATTCAATAACGTCGATTACTCCAAATTCTTTGAACTGCAAACCAACCTAAGAACTAGAAATAACAGTTTACCCATTCAGTCTAGTTGATGTAACACAGACATCGGAAGGAGTTTCTTTTCAAACTGAGTCATCCGTCACTGGAACAATCTTCCTTCAGAAGTAGTAAATGCGAATACTATCAACTTCTTAAAATATAGAATCAACCGTCACTTCGCTGCGTTGGGAGTAAACTGAATATTGAGGTGCTTTCATCTGCTCCTCAATATCGAGGTGCTTTCATCTGCTCCTCAATGTCGAGGTGCTTTCATCTGCTCCTCAATATCGAGGTGCTTTCATCTGCTCCTCAATGTCGAGGTGCTTTCATCTGCTCCTCAATATCGAGGTGCTTTCATCTGCTCCTCAATGTCGAGGTGCTTTCATCTGCTCCTCAATATCGAGGTGCTTTCATCTGCTCCTCAATGTCGAGGTGCTTTCATCTGCTCTTCAATATCGAGGTGCTTTCATCTGCTCCTCAATATCGAGGTGCTTTCATCTGCTCCTCAATATTGAGGTGCTTTCATCTGCTCCTCAATATCGAGGTGCTTTCATCTGCTCTTCAATATCGAGGTGCTTTCATCTGCTCCTCAATATCGAGGTGCTTTCATCTGCTCCTCAATATCGAGGTGCTTTCATCTGCTCCTCAATATTGAGGAGCTTTCATCTGCTCCTCAATATTGAGGTGCTTTCATCTGCTCCTCATTATTGAGGTGCTTTCATCTGCTCCTCAATATCGAGGTGCTTTCATCTGCTCCTCAATATCGAGGTGCTTTCATCTGCTCCTCAATGTCGAGGTGCGTTCATCTGCTCCCCAGGCCTCAAGTGGCTGTCGAGCAGATTAAATCACCAAAGCGGGCAACCTCGTAATGAGCCAATAGGCTTTCTGTTGCCTGCATTTCCATGTTTCCATGTTTCCTCCTTTATTTTCCAGTTTCCATAGCAGTCTTGTGTGTGGAACTTTGTCAAAAGCCTTCTTCAGGTCCAAGCAGACGCAATCTACCCATCCGTCCCTCTCCTGTGTTATGTCCGTCACTCTTGAGTAAAAGCTCAGGAAGTTTGTTACACATGAGCGCCCTTTTCTAAAGCCATCCTGTTTTTCTGTAATTATATTGTGTTCTAGAAATTTTGTCTATTGTTACTTTATCACTTTCTCGCATATTTTACAAACTACACTGGTCAATGATATTGGTCTGTAGTTCAGAGGTTCTTCCCTTTTCCCACTTTTATATATAGGGACCACCTCAGCCCTTGGTACTTTACCAGTTGATATCGAGCACTTTATGATATATACTGGTCCAGCCAGCTGATTTCTGCATTCTTTCAGTATAAAACCTGAGACTCTATCTGGTCCTATTGCTTTCCTCTCTTCCAGCTCCTCCATTATTTTATATATCTCCTCTTTAGTTAGTATGACTTCTTCCATTTGAACATTTATCTTGTCATCTTGTGGTTCATTGAATTGTGATTCTTTTGTAAGAACTTTCTGGAACCTTTTGTTTAGCAGCTCAGTCATGTCTTAGGATCTTCAGTTAACTTGTTTCCATCTTTCAGTCTTTCTATTTTTTCCCTTGGTTTGATGTGTGTGTGTGTGTGTGTGTGTGTGTGTGTGTGTGTGTGTGTGTGTGTGTATTTACCTTGTTTACTTAGTTGTAGTCTCCAGGCCCTGAGCTACACTGGTGTGGTCCTGTCCCTGTGCCTGTCTTTCCTCAACACTCTGTACAGTCCTTGCCTCCACCACCCTTTCAAGTCACTCCAAGCATTTGTATCCCTACGGGGAAAACTATAATTCTGTGTGTTATTAAGACATGTTTCCTTTCTCTTTTTTTTTTTTTTTTTTTCCCTTAGCTCTGTTGTTTCTTTCCATTCTCAGGAGGAGTTCTTTACTGTCAGATTCTTCTTTGCTATTTATGAGTCTGTGTACGGTGTAATTAAATTGCTTTGCTCTTTTTTCTTCCAGTGTGAACAGCTGTGTATGTGTGAATGTGTGTGTGTGTGTGTGTGTGTATTTCACCACCACGGCCTGATCACTAGTTGTACTCACAATCGCCAGCAAGTACCCTCCTGATTAGAGCAAGGCTCATTAGGCGATCTCTGGATACTGCCAGGATCTTACACACCACACGCCCCATCCCCCTTGCTCAAGGGGGGACAGTAACCACTCCTACTCAATGGAAAAAATCTGGGCTGAGTGGGGCTCAAACCTCTGCCTGCCATGCTGCGAAGCCTGTCAGAGCAACACTTTAACCGACTAAGCTATTGGAGTTGTGCGTGTGTGTGTGTGTGTGTGTGTGTGTGTGTGTGTGTGTGTATTTACCTAGTTGTAGTTTTACAGGGCCTGGGCTTTACGCTCGTGTGACATTTATCCAACTTTTCCTTAAAGCTTTGCACACTCCTCGCCGATACTACATCCTCACTTAGTCTGTTCCAAACCTCTAAATTTCTTTGCAGGAAGATATATTTCTTTATGTCTCTCAAGCATCTTCCCTTCCTCAGTTTTTTACTATGTCCTCTTGTGTTCCTGGAGGTAATTTCATCTTTTAGTAGTAACTCCTTGTTATCTACTTCTTCCATTTTGTGTGTGTGTTTGCTTCCCTAGTTATAGTAGTATATAGGAGTACGTAGTTCTTCCCCCTTGCTCTGGTGTTCCTCCTTCCCAACAATGTCTCTTTTACTCTCAGCTCTTTCACACCTTTTATTGAACCAATCATTTTTCCAGGTTTCCTTTCCAGTCATCTTTGGCACATTTTGTTTCACTTGTTCTTTGTATGTTTTAAGGAAGCAGCCACATCTTTCTGGTACACTGCTGCCCCATCAAGTATTCTTCAGTCTGCTTCCTCATGGAATTTCCTTGAACCCCCAAATTAGCTTTCTGGTAGCTGAATCTTTCTCTTTTGCAAGGTTCATTTCCCAGTTCTTTACTTTTTCCTAGTACTTTGAATTCAACCATCACATGATCCTGCTTCCATAGGGCACACTTGCATAATATTTCTTCAATTATATCTGGCTTTTGGGTTAGTACTCAATCCAGCCTCACGGGTGCTGTCTCCCCTAAATCTTGTGTCTTCTTCTTGTGCTGAGCGGGCTTGTTTTTTCTTTTGTTTTTTGCCCCTGAGCTGTTTCCTCTACTGTAAAATAAATAGATAAATAAATACAGTAATACCTTGGTTTATGAGTGCCTTGCTATACAAGTGTTTTGATTTACAAACAAAAAAACATTCACTAAAAATGCCTTGGTTTACGAGGAGTGACTTGGTGTACAAGCATCCCGTTTGTACAAGTCGAAGATGTGAGCACAAGTTCCCTTTGTTCACCACGAGACGAGTGCTCAGAGCGGACAACAATGGGAATGGATTGTCAGTCCGCGTTGTACACTCACAGAGATAGCACCTGCGCTCTCGTGTCCACTTACGTTTGTGCTCTAGTGTGTGTTCTTTGTGTTTTTAGCCCTATCGTGTGCATTCGTTTTGATATACGAATTTTTTTTGGTTTGCGTGTAAAATTCTAGAATGAATTAACTCGGTAGCAGCGATGATCATGTTTCTTAATGGTCCCTCCAAGCGAGAAAAATGAGAAAAAATCACCTCTCACACAAACCATTTCACAATATATATCAAAGCATTTGTGATCAGATTATGTATCATCTATTTAGGGGGGTTTATATCAAGGCACAAATCTGGCCCGTCGCTGCTACCGGGTTAAGCTCATAAACCGAGGTATGACTGTAATAATAATAATAATCCAATGTGTCATAAAGCTTCCCATTGCAGTGTTTAATGGTCGGCTACCCCATGATTTTTCCCCTCCCTCCATGCTCCAGTCTCCCCAATGAACATTTTTACGGCTGAAGTCCCCACCAGTATTGTGTCACTTACATGGATCAGACATAGGGCCGCTTTCACAGTCGTTTTGTTTGTTATGATCGTTACCAATGGCTGTTATCGCTGCTATAGTATTTCCACGTAAAACTGGCCGATGGGGTAGTGGTGGCTGCAGGGTTAGCCTCGCCCCGCACCTTGCCACACACTCTCTACACCTCTCGCTTCCTCTGCAGCCGCCACTACCCCATAGGCCAGTTTCACGTGGAAAACTAAAGCATCGATCGCCGCCATTGGTAACGATCAAAACAAATGAAGTGACTGTGAAAGTGGGCCTTACTTCCTGAATACTTGTTGCTATCATTCACCATATTTTAGTGGTCCATATAATTCCACGATCTTGTCTTTGGCAGGACACGCCTCTGAAATGTCTCTCTTTTCTTTTCCACGTCACTGATGCTCAACACTTCTGCCGTGCCCTCACCCATTCCAACTTAACCCATCATCACATTTTTCACCACTATAATCATGTCTCCTCATCATTTCATATTCATCTCTTCCCCGTACTCTAAACGTATTTTTACCCCATATCTAAACATTGTATATCTTTGTTCAGTTCTGTTTCCGCTCAGCATAACATATCTGGCTCCATTACTGTTAGATAATCATTTATATCCAGTTATGTTTTTCTCTTCTCCTTTCAGTGGTCTAACGCTCACCTGGAGAATCTTGTTTTCTGCTCATGTTCTCATATCTTTTTATTTCCTTAGCTTCTTTAATTATCTCCTTTCTTTTTCCTCATTCCTCTCCATTTAGGCCAGTAGCAGCGACTGGCCAAATTTGTGGCTTTACCGTGTAGCAGCGACGGGCCAAATTTGTGGCTTTACCATGTAGCAGCGACGGGCCAAATTTGTGGCTTTACCGTGTAGCAGCGACGGGCCAAATTTGTGGCTTTACCATGTAGCAGCGACTGGCCAAATTTGTGGCTTTACCATGTAGCAGCGACGGGCCAAATTTGTGGCTTTACCGTGTGCAACAACGGGCCAAATTTGTGGCTTTACCATGTAGCAGCGACGGGCCAAATTTGTGGCTTTACCATGTATCAGCGACGACCAAATTTGTGGCTTTTCCGTGTAGCAGTTACGGGCCAAATTTGTGGCTTTACCGTAGCAACGGGTCAAATTTGTGGCTTTGCCATGTAGCAGCGACGGGCCAAATTTGTGGCTTTACCGTGTAGCAGCGACGGGCCAAATTTGTGGCTTTACCGTGTAGCAGCGACGATAAATTTGTGGCTTTACTGTAGCAAACGGGCCAAATTTGTGGCTTTACCGTGTAGCAGCGACGGGCCAAATTATTGGCTTTACCGTGTAGCAGCAACGGGCCAAATTTGTGGCTTTACCATGTAGCAGCGACGGGCCAAATTTGTGGCTTTACCGTGTAGCAGCAACGGGCCAAATTTGGCTTTACCGTGTAGCAACGGGCCAAATTTGTGGCTTTACCGTGTAGCAGCGATTGGCCAAATTTGTGGCATTACTGTGTAGCAGCACCGGGCCAAATTTGTGGCTTTACCGTAGCAGCGACGAATAAATTTGTGGCTTTACCGTGTAGCAGTGACGGGCCAAATTTGTGGCTTTACCGTAGCATAACGGGCCAAATTTGTGGCTTTACCATGTAGCAGCAGACGCCAAATTTGTGGCTTTACCGTGTAGCAGCAACGGGCCAAATTGTGGCTTTACCGTGTAGCAGCGACGGCCAAATTATTGGCTTTACCGTGTAGCAACGGCCAAATTTGTGGCTTTACCATGTAGCAGCGACGGCCAAATTTGTGGCTTTTTAGTAGCAGCAACGGGCCAAATTTGTGGCTTTACCGTGTAGCAGCAACGGGCCAAATTTGTGGCTTTACCGTGTAGCAGCGACGGGCCAAATTTGTGGCTTTACCGTGTAGCAGCGACGGGCCAAATTTGTGGCTTTACCGTGTAGCACAACGGGCCAAATTTGTGGCTTTACCATGTAGCAGCGACGGGCCAAATTTGTGCCATGATTTAAACCCCCCAAAATAGATTATACATAAACTGATCACAAATGCTTTGATATATATTATGAAATGGTTTGTGTGTGATGATTTTTTCTCATTTTTCTCGCTTAGAGGGACCATTAAGAAACATGATCCCCGCTGCATATTTTCTTGATGCATATTTTTTTGATGGTCTGTGCCTTCATAGTGCCGGTGTGGTGTCATGAGACATCCCAAGATCGTGAGACATCCCATCCTGAATACATACATGGATTTCAACATGGTATCGTGTCTTTTGTTGACTGCTTGTCGGAATCTGTCCCACCCAAGTTTATTTATATTATTATGAAAGCAAATGATGACGCATGTATGCATATAACTGGGATATCAACAATCACTTCTTCTTCTTGTGACCTGTTCCGCTTTGCATCGCTTTTTAGGACCTCCTTGGTATTTTTTACACTTAGATGCTGCACTTAGTTACTCTGTGATAGTAAAGATTGGGTTCCGCGATGCAAAATCAAGGATGGGATGTCTTAGGATACCAGATACAAGAGAAGATGGCGCCACTATAAACACTTGCCTGCGCCATGACGGGCTGGGGCTGAACACCATCCAGGCCCCTCAAACAAGCCTACTGGCGCTATAGGCGTAGACGTAAAAAAAAATAATAAATAAATAAATAAATTAAAAAAAACAGATGACGCCACATTGGGGTTAGTGTGCCTGGCTATGACTGTGTGCTAGGGTTTGCATCTCGGCCCGGGCAGGAGGCATGCAGGTCCCCCAGCTGTTCATCCTCCTTCTTGAGTTGTTTGATAAATGGGTACCTGGGAAAACCTGGGGAAGGTAAGCTGTGGCAATCCCAGACTTTACAGTGGCTTGTGTGCTGGGGTAATGGGTTCAAAGGGCCAGCAGTGCAGAGATGACCACCGCAGCCAAACGCATTATAGCACATCGCCACCCTCATAAAATAATCGCCTAAGTCATTTTTCAGCAATTTCCAGGTTTTTGTTTACATCAATTTTTCAACATGACGCCCATTTTTGTATAGTTGCCTTCGTCATGCAGGGTTTGAGTGTTCTGGAATTGGCCTTTTCGTTTCTGCCTAAATCTTAAGGCAACAATAGACGATAATAAGTATTTGATAAGCTCCGCCCAGGTGAGGTCTGGGTCTGGGTAGCATACAGTAGGAATTTTCCGCTTCCTAAATAAAATGCCGGAGACTTCCACAGAAATTTCCCTCTCGGCTATTTCTCAGCATGGGGAATTCATGACATTTCTTTAAGCCAAGTGAGATAATGACGGTTCTTTTCCAATTTCCTGAGAAGTAAAAAATGATGACTTGGTGTCTTTACGAAGGTGACGATATGCACCCAACATCCCCTTGCCTTCTCATTCCCTGCAAGCTTCCATTGTTTATAATTCAGTTAACTTCCACCTGTGACCTAATTTTGAGTGAGTGACCTTGCTCCTCCTTCCTCCTCGTGGTTTCCCTTCTAAACCTCTTCTATTTCTTTTTCTATCTCCTCATTGTCACCCAAAACTGACTTTACTATGTTCTATAACAGGCTCAGTTCGTTGTTTCTCTGACTTCTGGCTGGTTGGGCTGCTTCTTTCAACCCCCAACATTAGGATACACCTCATTTAGTTCATGCCATTAACCAGCACCTCGTCCTTGATTCCCTGTATGACCTCTTCTGCAATTTCTCCCAGTTTTCCCCAAATTGCTGCCTCTGTTGCATGAGAATTTCATTGAGATCCACTTTCTCCTCATATATTTTTTTCCCACTTTTCTCACGCTTCATCTTCATTCACTCCTCCTCCACCCTAAGGGGAGGAGGTGCTGAGTATTAGTGGAGGGTACATTTATTTTATTTCAATTGCTCTAAGGTATTTTTTTCTTTGAAGATTTAGGTAAATGCAATAAGATCTGCATGTATCAGCATTATAACTTTCGTGTTTCTGTATGAAAAAAATTACAAACGAAATTTATCACTTGTAATAAAAGCAAAGCTAAAAACGTTGATGAGGCCCAGCATGTTCACTCAATATGTACGATATTTGGTAGTCTTACTCGTGGCGCCACTAGTTAAAAATTGTCCGTTCAAATTTTTAATGTCTCACTGTTCCTGCGCAAAAAAATTACCAAAATCACCATCTGATGTGTCCCATAATTCTACCACTTTTTTTACCTTCACCAAATCATATCAGCAGTGTTTTTTTGTTTATAAAAAAACTGATGGACAATTTTTTTACCATCCACTCGTCTTTCAGCAGATGTTTGAGTTTTTTTTATAATCTTCACAACTAATGGAGTTATTATTCTCCAAAGTACAAAAAATGCACTTTCGAGATATCGGCTATTTTATGTATAACCCTTTCATTGCTAAACGCTTGCAGCGGGCGTTTGGCATATTTTCTGGTGGCGCTAAACGCTCGCTGCGAGCTCCAGCCGCACTTAAATCTCCCGTGTATGAGAGTGTTCCAACACTAATTCTCACAACACAGGATTGCCAATTGAGTGGGTTCTTCACTAAATTTGGTGGAAAATCATGTCAGCCCAGCATGGAAAATCTATGGACGAGCAACTGGTAGATGTTGTTGACCAATATAGCGGCATTTTTGCATAGCTTTACCTATCACCTGACTGATATTTTGACCAAATAGTTGTAAATTTTGCAGTTGGCAATACTGCCCTGCCTGCATCCCATTATCAAGAGATCTACAGTAGTTGCCTTACAGCTGACCGTCGCGCATGTATAAATGTACGTCTTCACAGGCAACACCCCCTGAACGTGCCTGTACTTTTGCAGGTGAGGCTTACATTACCGAATCATATAGATCTTGGCCTCCTCTTTCTAATGGTGTTTTTGTTTTTAAGCTGTGATGAATAGTCTTTGAGATACAGAGGTTAAAAGAGCGAGCACTAGCGTCACTTGCTGGTGGTGCTAAAAGCTCGCTGCGAGCACCAGTCGCACTCACAGCAAAAAACACCCCCTGAACATGCCTGTACGTTCGCTGGAGAGGCTTACATAACCAAATCTTATAGATCTTGGCCTCCTCTTTCCAATGGTGTTTTTGTTTTGTAGCTGTGATGAATAGTTTTTGAGATATAGCGGTTAAAAGAGATCCCCTTCCCCCGCTGGGGTTCCCGAGCGCACCCGAGGAGATAGTCTCGTTGTGAGCGCCTAGCAATGAAAGGGTTAAATGCAATTAGCGTACAAAGTTATGATTTTTAGAGGATCTTACAGTGGTAAAATCCAACTTAGATACCTATGCAGTTATATTAATGAATGACAATGGATGATATAAAAAATAATAATCATAATTGGCACCTGTATGTGTGTGTGTGTGTGTGTGTGTGTGTGTGTGTGTGCACGCACCAGAAATCTCCTGGGCTGTAGTGTTCTGTGGATACCTCCTGTTACCTCTTCTTCATCACTTTCTTTTCTTTTGGGCTTCTTTTCTTGTCCTAGGTGTCCAAACCTGCCCAAGTACAAGTACAAATGTACCTCTGAGGAGTGCTCGCGACGCACTAAGTAACTGATTGACTGATTCACTCAACCACACTTTCCAAGGCTTGCTGGCTGCCACTAGAATTTGGCCAGATGAATGATGACACGCTTTTCGTAAAAAAAAAAAAAAAAGTGGAAAAATCGGACAAAATAAGGGAAAATGTAAAATATATGAGTATTCTACAAAAAAAACGGAGGTTTCTGCAGGGAGGGGACCACGAAATTAGTAATGCAAATCAAATTATATGAAAGGGAAAGAATTATCGTACAGCTGCCAAACTTTCACAGGGAACGTGTGACATGTTCAGCTATTTTTTGGAGCAACTTTTATAATTTGGCTGAAATAGTGAAAAATACTGATTTTTGGCAGTGCCTCCCCTTAACCTGTTCTTTACTTTGTTTCACCTTTTGTTTTATAGTTTTCTTTCTGCTCTTCCAGTTCCTTGTTTACTAACTTTAGCTGCTTTGTATCAGTTGCAACACTTTCATCTATTGCCTTCAACTCACAAATTTCTCCTTCCAACACAGTGTGCCTCTCCTTAAGGCAAAGTCCTCCCGCAGAGCGTATTTCCCCATACTCATTGCATTTTTATCTGCTAACTTTCCATGTGTGCTAACATTCCATATCCCAGAGCTGTTTTTTTTCTTTTTTTCTTTCACAGCAAGGGGACAGCTCAAGGGCAAACATAGAAACACTAACAACAAAAAAAGCCCGCTAGACGCTGCTCCGAACAAAAACAGAAAGAATGAAAGGCCAAAAGAGAGGTCAATTTCAGGTGAAGAGGTGTCTCGATACTCTCCCCTTGAAAGAGTTTAAGTCATAGGCTGCAGGAAATACAGGTGAAAGAAGGCTGTTCCAGCATTTACCACAAGGGGTGAGCTGAGGTAGAGTCATGTGATGCGGGGCTGTGGGAGGGGGGAGGCATGCAGAAGAGTAGTCAGCATGAAAGTATACGTGGAAAATAGAAAGAGATGCAACAGTATCATCATCATCATCAGTAGTAGTAGTAGTAGTAGTAGTAGTAGTAGTAGTAGTAGAAGTAGTAGTAGTAGGCTACAATCCTGTATCTAAAATCCTAGACTCACTCCACTTCCCATTTGCTTTACTAATTTGATTTTATCACGTAGTGAGACTGAAGGTGTGCGGTGTGGCGGCGGGCTATGCAGTGAGCCACAAGCACTTTGGGTGGCCACAAAAGTGCTTAAGAAAACCCACAGATACTCCAATCTTTAGCTTGATAACACCCATGGGCTGCCCCACAAATATTTAAAACCAAGGATATTAGATCCACAGATGTTGAGGTCTGACTGTACAAGATGTCATAAAAAATAGTTTTAAACTTCTCAGTGAGACGGGTGAAAAACTAGAGGAGTATCCTTTAGTGTTATACAAACAACCCCATGAAAGCCTTGGCAAGATTAAGACCAAGACCGCACACCACTCGGTAAATAACCACTCCCGTGTAAACATACCACACAGCTGGTCTAGTCAGTGGTGGAGTTGGGCTACAGTAGCATGTGCAAGGATATTTTTGACAGTATATGTTATTCCCCGAGTTCAAAGCCATGGCAGAAGCTGAAGAACTTAGTAACAAGGCAGCTGCACGGTGGTTTGGTTACCAGCCAACAGACAAAACAGTGATTTTGTTCCTGATTCCAGTGTGTGCTGTGTTAACATGCACCAAATCTTAGGTTTCCTCCTACAAAACTTTAAAATCACTTCAAATAAGAAACAAAAGAAGAAACAGTATTTTCTTTTTACCTCAAAAGAGTTTTCTTATAATAGGGCGCATATTCTGCACAGCATCCTATATGCAGGCAAATACAGTATTTGACCAGGCAAAAGATGTTGAGGGTGCAGAGGAAGACATTTACAGCAGGGCATGGATGGTTTGCACGGTTCAGGGTGGTATTCATGGCATCAATGTTAACCCGGTAGCAGCGGGGATCATGTTTCTTAATGGTCCCTCTAAGCGAGAAAATGAGAAAAAATCATCACTCACACAAACCATTTCATATATAGCAAAGCATTTGTGATCAGTTTATGTATCATCTATTTTGGGGGGTTTATATCATGGCACAAATTTGGCCCATCGCTGCTACATGGTAAAGCCACAAATTTGGCCTGTCGCTGCTACCGGGTTAAGGGAGCAGCACGGTGTTCCCAACAACCTAGCGAGGGGAAGGAAATCAAACCCTCATAAAGCGCGGTTCACACGGGCAAAGTTTCCCTATGTTGCGGCCCAAAGTTGAACGGAAAATGGATACCAGCACCCTTGGCGGATGGAAGTGACTGCCTTCCCATGGTTCCGTGACGACGGTCATCTTTCTCCTGTTGTGGGAAACTCTTGTGGCCTCCTCACGTCAAAATTAGGCATTATAATGTCTGACGAGTTGGTGTGACCCAAAAATGTAGTGAAATCCCTGTGCGAGTTTATAGAAGAGCATAGATGCCAGAAAAAGGCCAAAGGCAACCCAAAAATGAGCCAAGACGGCCAAATGCTCCACAGAAAAGAGCCAACAATGCCCTGCACAGTCCAAAAACACTGAATATGTTTTTTTTACTCTACATAAATATAAACAACCAGAATGATGATGTTTGGTGGATGGAAAATGATTATATTATATTATATTTCAGTACTCAATACCCCACCAACATATGCCTGGCTTATTCATGAACACAGGTTACTATTGATAGTAGGCCTAACATTACAGCAGACACGTCAAAAAACAAGAAAACTCACGCCAAAAATCAGCCGTGGACCTGGTGGTCACAGGTGGTGTTTGTAAACACTAGCTATAGTGCAAGACTGGCCGCAAGGTGCGCTGCTGCTCACAGGAGCAAACTTCAGTATCGTGTGAACAAGTGGTTCAGCAAAGCAGGATGAAGCTGCCGAGGAAACGGGAACAGGAGATACCGGCGGCACCGAGGAAGCTTTGCCCGTGTGAACCGCACTTAAGTGGTGCTACTGTTGCTCTTGAGACTATGCTGCCTGATGTTGTTAAGAAGTATTACTGAATTTAATAACTAGCTATAATAATCATTACAAAATCAATGTGAATAGTATCCATGATGGTAAAGTGCACACAAGGGATCAACAGGCAGCATCTGATTCAAGTATGGTAAGGCAAGGCCAGCAGGGTTGTGAGCCATAGCTGTGTGGCCTTCGTGCTCTTCTCCTTCCCATTGGCCCTTGAGCCCATGGTGGATAAGGACCCGTTACCCCGGACGCAGGGCAAGTGGAACATTTGGGTTGCCACCGTCTGCCATCCCCAGATTTCTTCAGTTACCCATTTTATAAGAGTCCAGCCTGAAAGGGAGGATGAACAGCTGGGTGAGCTGCATGCCATCTGTCTGGACCTGAGCTTGTGGACTTGTAATGAGGTGTGCCAACCACTGTACCACGGAGGTGCTGGAATGGAATGTGCTCAGTGGGGAGTCAATTAAGATTAGAGGTGGCGAGACGGTGCAAGTTTGTTTTGGTGCAGGCGGAGCACTGCTAAAAAATTTGTCAGACATATGCAGACATGTTTGAAATAATTTATTTACATACAAAAGGAGACACCAACAGTTCCTCCTTATGTATTGGTGCCTCTGCCATGAAGTGGGTACGAGGGTGGCCACAACACTGCCTGGAGCTGGCCGGTCAGGGTCGCAGTGGTGTGCGGCGGGTCACATCACTTCACCTGGTTTTGTGTTGTTCACTTCATATTGACAAGCTGACATTTTTCCTGATAATTATTTTTCATATATGTAATTACAATTCATTAACATCTCACACTCAGAATGATGATCATCACATTAACCAAATAATTTTTTGGAGGGCACTGCAAGTTTTCATGTAGCTAATAGACTTCATCGGAACAATGAAAGAAATGATTATGCCAAATTACCTGACTTTTGTTAATAAAAATAAATAACACTGCACATAATACATGCAATCATTATTTTCACAAACAGGGAAAAGATAAGAAAAAATATGAATACCATTAATCTCATTTATTGACTACATCAGCCTAAGCTAAAGAAGAGATCTTGAAAAAATGCCTCACACGCACAAGACTTGGTAATGTAACTCAGAAATAATGCCTTTTTTTGGCTGAATATGAGTGACATTTTGACTGACAAAGTATACAGAATTCTGCACAAGCCATTTTTTTATCACAAACAGGAGACACATTACAGATCAAGAGGAGCAGACAAGGCTAGTCAGCTGCACATTTACATCTTCTTCTCCATGGCTTGCACAGCTCTCACTAACACACATTGCATCATGTCTAAGGAGCAGATGGCAGCCTCCACAACCTTCTTTTCCTGATCCTTTGGCAAGTTGGGCAAAATCTGTCCACCAACACTCACACTCATCTTGTCTGCCTTCTCTTTATAGGAGGATTCTGTGAGGTCTTTCATTTTCAATTCATAATGGGCTTTAGTGAGATCTAAGCCTGTCTTAAGCTGGGCCAGATATCCCTCCTGCAAGGACTGAGATACAGCACATATTCCAGTCCTGTTTTCCCTGTCTCGTACAAACAGAAATATCAGCAGGTTAAGAGCAGGCATGATACAGTCACTCCATTCTAAAAGGTCAGTCTGCTCAGCCTCAGGGAGTGTGCAGGCCAGCCTCACAAGCTGGTTCAGGTTTCTGCCACTGAAGTTAGGATCCAGTTTCTGTGAGTTCAGGTTTGAGGCAACGTTTTCCTTCAGTTCATGGATCACCAGCCCCAACACCCCAGCATGCTTGACGGAGAGGAGCAGTGCCTGAATTAGTTTCCTCCTTCCCTTTGAGTCAAACTTGCATGGGTAGGAGCGGAACACTTCCAGGGCCAGCATTCTAAGCTCTCTGTTGTCACAAAAGGTCATGACTCTCACCAAGAGCTGAGGGAAGGACGAGTGTGCACTGGCCTCCAGGGAGTCACCAGGGAGAGAATGTCTTGCCAAGTTATTTAGAAGTACACGGGCTAAAATGAGTCCCTTGTGAACTGGAATGTGTTCTTTTTCTTGAAGTAGAGTAGCCACTAAAGGCAAGCAGGTGAGGAACAAATACTGGTGAGAATAGATCTGCGGCACCCATTCTCCAGCCATGTCCTGCCCTAACACACAGTAGAAGAAGCAGGCCAGGGACAGCTGTGACACCTGCGCCTCCCTCCCGTCACTGCCACAAGCGGCCTCGGAATCATTCACTCCCTCGGGGCCATTTTTTTCATCACCTGCTGTATCAGAGGCCAAGATTGTTTTATGTGATGCCCAAGTGATGCTGCAGAAGAGTTTGAAAACATTATACAGCAGCTGACCAACCATGGAAGCCAAGCAGCGGCAGGAGAGGTACAAGGCATTGCAAGTCTCACCTTTGCTCTTGTCATACACGTCCAGGTGTGTGAGGGGCTTGTGAAACAGCTGCAGGAGGAACATGGCTAAGTAGTCTCTTGAGTCCTTCCCACCTCCCCATGCAAGCTCTCCGCTGACAACCTTAGAGAAGATTCCCTCATAGAAGTGGGTGAGGTGTTGGAGGCAGTCACTGGCTTCTCTTACAAGTGGATCCATGTCCAGCAGCTGCCTTTCCTTGCCCTCCAGATTAAGACCCTGTGGGAGTTCCATGGCAGCCACGTGAGAGTACAATGTATTGAACACCCACGAGAAGGTCACTGCACGGGTGTTCTTCGGGGAGGACTGGCGGAGCAGCACTCTCTGCAGGGGAGACAGCATCACACGGAACTGGGCTGCCGAGTGATTCATCTCCAGCATCTCCAGCAGGACCAACACCACCTCCTTGGGATTGGCCACTGAGGCGATGTGCACCAAGATGTCCTCCACACACAGCTCCCCCTCTGGGCCCACATCCTCCTGCAGCAGCTTGGCCACAATGGGGACCAGTTCCAGGCTGTTGTTTCGAAGGTAGTCTGCATTCTCTTCTGACTTGACTCTCTCCACTGCATTTTTATAATTCCCTGCCAGCAATTCTTGCCACACAATTTCTCCAAGCTCCTTCCTGCTAGGCTCTGCAGGTGCTGGAGCCTGTGTGCTGCCTGCGGCCTCCATGGCCACCTTACACTACACAGTTAACTGGTAAGCCACAGTGAGTCATATGGTGTCTTGGCTCTCCTCTTCCCTTGGTGTGCCGTCATACTCTGTCTTTGCCTGAAAGCAACCAGGAAATACTACTTTCAGTACACAGCTTTCCTTCCTCCTATACATGCATTCCTATGTATTGAAGGTTTGGTGCACAATTTTATTAAGACAATGAGTATTTAATGACACATGATGAAGTTTATACACAATGATGTGTATCTCACAACAAACAACTATGTAATTTTTTGCAGTCCACTGGGAACAGACTGGGGAGCTGATGCAGATTATACAGCTCAAGGGGAGGGGCCAATTTAGAAACATATTTCTTTATTTATAATGTTATGTAGCTCCCATTTTTCCTTGGTAATGGCATTCAAATATGACTGAAGAAACACCTCAATGTGTCACCTTATTTACCCAAAATGAATATTTATCTAAGTTTTCTAGGATGAATACTTGGTATATGTAAGCCTTCATATTTATTTTTCAGTAAAGTGCTTGGTATAAGATAAATATTTGATGGTTTGCTTCTTGATGAAAAAGTGACCTATTAACCCCTCGGTACATGCCTCTTAACCCCTCGGTGCAAGATGTTTCTATAAGTTTTCTTCTCCATGAGTATTTGCATTCCCCTTCTGGCCAGCTCAAGATGTTTTTTCTGCACTCCAAAATACAGTAAACAGCCACTTTTACTGACCTCGACAGAACGACTTTCAGCTTTAACAAACTTTCAGGGCCCGTACAGCACACGTGATGCGGGGCACAATTTATCTAAACATGTCGAGTCCTCCCTCAGAGCGGTGTTATGCATGAGAGAAACACTTGCTGCATCATATAATTTCCACAGGTTTTTTAATAGTGAAAGAATGAATGAAAAATAATAAAAACATGTGAAAAAAAAAGGAGCTAAGGTCAGTAGCCAAGTGTTTGTTTCCCATGAGTGTTACATAGTAGGCTACATGAGGGGCAGACACCCCCCCACCTTCACCTCCATCAGCATGCACAACACCACTGAGGGAGGACGTGACAAGTCTATATAAATCATTCAGTGTCTCCTTTATAATGTGTTTTATTTACTGTCTATTGTCATGTCCACAAGACTTTCCTTTACAGCATGAAATGGTTTACAGCAGCATTGCCTCACAACCACCGCTGCAACACAACACAGGTTCAGGCAGCTGTAGAGAACGGGGGGAAGCTCGTGCTGGATAACCTATTTTGCCATTGTTTTGAGACTTACGGCCATTAGTGTTAGTCTTCCCCATTCCCTTCCCGTCCCCATCCCCATACACGGGACTGGGGTATGTATAAGCCGCCACGTCACCTTCCCATCTCCGGGACAGGTAAATAACAAGTAATGCGGGTAAGTTAATTTATGAGACAGGTTGGTATCCATGACTGGTTACACACACCTGGGCAGCCACATAAGGGTTGCCAGGTCGTGTCAATTATGGCATTTTTGTCTTAAATCAAGGTGGTCGCCAAGAAATGCTATTTTTTATTTCATGTGTTAAGTATTCCCATAATAATGTCATATTTAGTCATCAATCTGCCATGTTTTGCCATTCTTGGGGACAATTATAAAGGAATGTTCAGGAATAACTGTACGTTTACAATCAAATGGAAACACCAGTCTTTACAAAAAAAAAATATATACATATTAACTTCAGCAAAGTTTGCAATATAATATCAGTCATAAAAATATTCTGATACTTTTCAATATATGTCCTTCTATAATAACAAACAGAACACTATTTATTCATGAAATATACGAAGGAAAATCTGAAGATGTCCTGCTTCTAACCCCGTGGAGTCAACACATTTTCCACCCCATCCGCTCTCTCTCAAGGTAGTGTTAATCAATCCCAACCCCCCGGGGAGTGCGGGATGCTTAAAACTGCAGTTCACAGCCAAGGGAAAGGGAAGGGAAGGGCAATGGGGGAGATTAACAGTACGGACGTTACTCTTATGGAATTGCCAAAACTATGTGGAATATTTTCAAGAAGGTAGACTACTATTTTTGAGATGCTGACTGCTTATTTCTGGATAAAACAGGATGCTGTTTATTATGGAGATAGTATTTTTTTCCGGAAATCACTAAATGATTGACTTTTCGATGCCTGTTATGCACCCGACGCCGCTCGCTGCCACCCGTTACCACCAGTGTTGTAGGAATCAGCTCGCAGAAACAAAATAGCTCGCAGAGAGAGGTTAACTTGCTTACTATTTATATGTTTCACTCACCGCTTACAAAGATCACAATTGGACAAAATAGAACAAAACCAGGCAAATTCATATTTTCCCTGCTGTATATTCCCCAGTGTGCATGTGTGGTGGACAGCAGAGTGACTTATTTCTGCAAGGAGGCATTTCTCACAACACCGGCGCGCGTAGTGGACCGCCACCGCCCTGTCCCGTCCCGTGTTGCGTATTTTCGCTGCCCTACACCACGTGCCAAGTAAATCTAAACAACCAAACCTAACTAACGGAGGGGGTTTCGCCCACCCTTGCCCCCTTTATCAGGGGAGCTTTGCCCCCCTTGACCCTTCCAACAGGAGGAATTCAACCCCCTGACCCCCCTTCTATTGATAAGAGTTCATAGGGAGTAGGTGGCATGCAAGGTGTAGGCAATCTTATCTTGCCCCAAGTAGAACACCGTCTTTCTGTAAAGTTTGTTTTCTTTTCACAGGAGCTGCCAATACAAAGGCACCTGTGACACCAAGATCAAGATCAAGATCAGATCAAACTCATGCCATTGTTTTGGATGCCAGATAAACAAGGTTCTACTGTTCTGCTTTTTATGTGTGCACCCAAAAATAGAAGAGTTGTTACATGATTTTTTTTTTTTTTTTTTTTTTTTTTCAGTACATACTGTGGTGAGTAATATTGGCACATCAAATGAAAACATTTGTTATATATTTTTAGAAAAATAGTTTTTGCATCAGAATAAAATAATACTTGGATATTATATAGGAGGCATTTGTGTTCCACCACACAGGTTTTACATACATTTTTTCCACAGTCTTGGTTTAGTGAGCAGTGCTGTCTACTCAGTATCCGGAAGCCTGTTACTGTGATCAAAATCACATAATTATATTTACCGATGAAAAATATAAATAAATACCACCACGGGAGGCGGTGGCTGAATCGACAGAGTAACAGCACCGCGTTCAGGAGGACGCGAGTTCAATCCCCGCCCGGTGCCACCAGGCTGGGATTTTTCAGCCGCCGCCGAGTGGCTTAAAACTACCCACATGCTGTCCAGAAGACCACCTATCAACCCGGACTCTAGATTCTAGGATTAAAGATGAGCTCCGGGAGGGCAGCATATGAGCCAATGCAAGATGGCGCCACTATAAACACTCGCCTGCGCCAGAACGGGCTGGGCCGACCATCAGGACCCACCGGGAAAAAGCCTTGGGCCGACCATCAGGTCCCACCAGGAAGAAGCCTACCGGCGCTATAGGCCGCGACGTAAAAAAAAAAAAAAAAAAAAAAAAAAAAAAACGTGGCCATCAACACTTTCCCTCCTCCTTCCTCTCAAGGCACGGCGCCACGGGTGGCTGCTCAGTGAAACAGGAACAGGAAGGACCATTAACACGCCTGCCTTGTGTCACATGACATGGCAGCCAATCACATCAGAGCCCCTCAGACCCCACAGCCAAGGCAGGGCAGGACCGCCAGTTTGAACCAGTCCTTCGTGGTGGCGCAAGCAGATTTTTTATTCTTGAGGAGACAGCTTTGAGGACAATTCTCATGACTGTGGAGGATTTCCGAGAACGCTTTCCAATCACTCCGGCCTCCCAGTAAGCAGATACTGTAAAACGAATCATTGGTGTTTTAATCTTGATTGAAGCTGAATGAAACTGTACCATAAACATGTTCAACACACCTTTAAAAACAGGGTAAATTTTAATCAACAAGTTCCGAGATTCAGGTAAAAATGTATTGCCTGAATTTCACTTCACTATACATATCTCCACTCGCCCTCTGCGTGTCAGAAAACACACGAGAAATTAATCCACATCAGGAAAGGGTTATCTGGTGCTGGGGATCAAACCCGTCACTGGCAAAATGGGATAGCCACTCCTTAACCAGTCGACCAAAGAGGTGTCCCCCTCACAGTGAGTTTTTGGGAGACCTTGCCCAACAGGCGGGTCAGGCATTACAAAAAGAGCTGATAAGCCGAATTTTTTTATTCTTGTGTTATGAAGTCTTAACTCATTGAACACTACGGTGAAACTTGGTTAGGATGTTTTGTTCATGAAACTCGGGTTGGAGAGGGTGAAAGGTAACTGATATTGTCGACAAATTCGGTGTGGCGACACAGTTGTTCCACTCAAAATATTTGGTGCCCGCTAACCTCACTGCCTTGCTGCCAGATCAGAGCAAGTCCTGGTGGTAGCGCAGCAGACAGGTCTTATCGGGTGGTTATTCGCAAACAGTCCTTAACCCGTCCGCTGCGATTGGCACGGATTTGGCCTTCACTGGTAGCCTGATAACATACTCTCCCAGGTCTTTCTCTGCCTCTGTGGTGGATAGTGGAGTGTTTCCCATGTGGTATTGGTATACTGGATATCCCCTCCCAAGGTGCAGGACTTTACATTTTCTTCATTGAATTCCAGCAGCCACTTTTTGCTCCACTCCTGTAGCTTGGTGAGGTCTTCTGGTTGGGGTTCCGCAGCCAAAGGGTTAAGTAGCATATACGTATTGTTAAGTTACTCAGATAACGCAATAGCAGCAAAATGTTGCTCTTTTGTATTTTGGGGTTATTTCTTATTGATGGCTCATAGCTTACATCAGAGACTAACAACTATAGTCAAACCAATATTCAAACGCAGGGTTGTTGATTTTTTTTTATTTAAAAAGAATTAATAAATAAATCTTTTTTTTTATTTAAATAATTTTTTTTTATTTAAATAATTTTTTTTGTTATAAATGAATATAATTAAATGAATGTAAACCTCAATATTCTCTACATTAGTTTCAAACACTTGTTGGTGCATTCTTATATCATATTCCATCATGATAAGTAACCTGGCTGGCTGTTTGAGCCAGTCCTAAGACTGACCATCTGCAGCCAGCCAGCCATGGCCAGCACCACACCACAACTCTGTCTAGCCTCTTAACAGTCAAACCAAATCATGTCATGTTTTGGACATGTCCTCACTGAAATTGCACAAAGAAAAATGACAGCAGCTTCAAATGAAAGTACAATCAGAAAAATCTGTGGATGATCCATGTATATGTATGTGAAGTGATTCTTTAAAAAAAAAAAAAAAAAAAAGAGTACACAGTGGTACTCTTGATTCAAACTTAATTGGTTCATTTGGGCTGTTCGAACTGAGAATGTTTGAATTAGGAAGCAATTTATCCAATTGAAATTAATGTAGAAAAAATTAATCCGTTCCAGGCCCCAAAATCCTCATTTTTTGTTTTTACATTTTTATGGGCTTATGTTGTGCTCTGTGGCCAGATCACTCAAATATTGTCAACCAGATATATATTGTCAACTAAATATTGCCAACACATGTAAATGCATTTTGTGGAGGGAAATGGAGGAGGGAAGGGAAGGACACAGACGTAAGATCTTGGAGAATATCCCACTGATTCACCGGCGCTACGCACAGATTTCCTGGAGTAAAATGCTGAAAGGCCGTCCTCCTGGAGGTGGGCCTTGTGTGTGTGTGTATGTGTATTTACCTAGTTGTGACATACGGGAAAAGAGCTATGCTCGCGCTGTCCCGTCTCCATATCCTCTCTTATCCAACTTTTCCTTAAAATCATGAATGTTTCTTGCACAAACCACCTCCTCCTCCAGTCTATTCCATCGCTCAATGCTTCTGTTTGGGAAGCTAAACTTTTTCACATCTCGCCTACACATGGTCGCCCTCAACTTCTTTCCATGTCCTCTCGTTTCTCTCGCTCCACACACACAGGTCCTCTCTGTCCAGATTCTCCACCCCACTCGCCACCCTGTACACCGCTATCAGGTCTCCTCTTTCTTTTCTTCTCTCCAGGGTTGTGAGCCCCATGCTATGGAGTCTCTCCTCGTAAGTCCGATTCCTAAGTTCCGGTACCATCTTAGTTGCCACTCTCAGTGTGTGTGTGTGTGTGTGTGTGTGTGTGTGTGTGTGTGTGAGAGAGAGAGAGAGAGAGAGAGAGAGAGAGAGAGAGAGAGAGAGAGAGAGAGAGAGAGAGAGAGCAGCCTATCTCTCTCTCACATACACACACACACACACACAAACAGTGTTCACGAGGGAGAGGGAGTTTGAAGGTGTAGATGCAGTGCCGGGGAATAGAGTGGGTCTGGAGAGAATACAAACATCAGCAGATGAAGTTAGAAAATTATTGGAAGAATTGGATGCGAGGAAATTAGCAGGACTGGATGGTATATCAAATAGCCAATTTGGATTCAGAGGAGGATGGTCTTGTGTAACTAATCTGATTAGCTTCTATTCAAGAGTAATTGATATAATACAGGAAAGGGACGGTCGGGCAGATTGTGTGTATCTGGACTTAAAGAAGGCGTTTGATAAAGTACCACACAAGCAATTAATATGGAAACTTAATCATGTTGGAGGTCTGGGTGGTTCAATATTGGATTGGATTATGGACTTTTTGACAAAGACGTACTGTATATATATATATATATATATATATATATATATATATATATATATATATATATATATATATATATATATATATATATATATATATATATCATATCTATATATATATTTCTTGTATTATATATATATATATATATATATATATATATATATATGGATGCATTGACGCTAAATAGGAAGGCAGAGAGGAGGGAGGGATGCAGAGAGGAGGGGGGAAGGGAGAGAGGAGGGAGGAAGGCAGAGAGGAGGGAGGGAGGGAGGCAGAGAGGAGGGGGGAAGGAGGGAAGTCAGAGAGGCGGTAGGGAGGGAGGCAGAGAGGAGGGGGGAAGGGAGAGAGGAGGGAGGAAGGCAGAGAGGAGGGAGGGAGGAGGGAGAGAGGAGGGATGAGGCAGAGAGGAGGGGGGAAGGGAGAGAGAGGAGGGAGGAAGGCAGAGAGGAGGGAGGAGGGAGGCAGAGAGGAGGGAGGCAGAGAGAGGGGGGAAGGAGAGAGGAGGGAGGAAGGCAGAGAGGAGGGAGGAGGGAGGCAGAGAGGAGGGGGAAGGGAGAGAGGAGGAGGCGGGGCAATGGACGTTAGGTTGCTCCTGAGTGATGTCACGTTAGACTGACGTGCTTCCTATTGGCCAGCAGCTCACTCAGGGCGACTGCTATTGGTCGAGATTTTTCTAGCAACATTATCCTAAAAAAAAAAATTCCGCCACACTGCAGTGTTGCCAGATTGGGCTACTTATCGCAAATTGGGCTACTTTTGGGTCTTCTGTGCTACTAAATTTTGACCCCAGGGTGAGTGTTGATTACATATTGTTGTCTAACAAGGTCTTGTCTCATTTCAGTCATTAAAAAAGAACGAAAAAAACATGTTTTATATGACGTGTCAGAGGTGACTTCCCAAATGCATATTTTCCCATAGGGTTATAGTCCATGCTTACATGATTTATCAAAGTCCAGAAATACCCATGACAATGAGATGACTATATATATATATATATATATATATATATATATATATATATATATATATATATATATATATATATATATATATATATATATATATATATATATATATATATATATATATATATATATATATATATATATATATATATATATATATATATATATAGATATATATATATATATATATATATATATATATATATATATATATATATATATATATATATATATATATATATATATATATATATATATTTTTTTTTTTTTTTCTTTTTTTTTTTTCTTTACAACAAAGGAGGCAGCTCAAGGGCACACAAAAAAGGAAACAATAATAAATAAAAAAAGCCTGCTACTTGCTGCTCCTAAAAAAGAACCATAAGAGGTGGCTGAAAGAAAGGTCAATTTCGGGAGGAGAGGTGTCCTGATACCCTCCTCTTGAAAGAGTTCAAGTCGTAAGCAGGAGGAAATACAGATGAAGGAAGACTGTTCCAGAGTTTACCAGCGTGAGGGATGAAAGAGTGAAGATGCTGGTTAACTCTTGCATAAGGGGTTTGGACAGTATAGGGATGAGCATGAGTAGAAAGTCGTGTGTAGCGGGGCTGCGGGAGGGGGGGAGGCATGCAGTTAGCAAGTTCAGAAGAGCAGTCAGCGTGGAAATATCGATAGAAGATAGAAAGAGAGGCAACATCGTGACAGAATTTAAGAGGTAGAAGACAATCAGGAGGAGGAGAGCTGATGAGACAAAGAGCCTTAGACTCCACTCTATCCAGAAGAGCTGTGTGAGTGGAGCCCCCCCACATGTGAGATGCATACTCCATACGAGGGCGGACAAGGCCCCTGTATATGGATAGCAACTGTGCGGGGGAGAAGAATTGGTGGAGACGATACAGAACGCCCAACCTCGAGGAAGCTGATTTAGCGAGAGAGGAGATGTGAAGTTTCCAGTTGAGATTTTGAGTTACGGGATAGGTGTTTGGAAGATTGTGTCGAGTTGATAGGTGGAGAAATTAAGTTTTTGAGGCATTGAAAGACACAAGGTTCCTTCTGCCCCAATCGAAAATGATAGCAAGGTCTGAGGTTAAGCGTTCTGCACCCTCCAGTCTGGAGTCATGTAATTCCTGTTGAGAGGGTCTTCTATTGAAAGAAGTTGAATAATGCAGAGTGGAGTCGTTGGCGTATGAGTGGACAGGACAGTTTGTTATGGAAAGAAGATCATTGATGAATAACAGGAAGAGAGTGGGTGATAGGACAGAGCCCTGTGGAACACCACTGTTGATAGGTTTAGGGGAAGAACAGTGACCATCTACCACCGCAGAGATAGAACGGCCGGAAAGGAAACTGGAGATAAAGGAACAGAGAGAGGGATAGAATCCGAAAGAGGGCAGTTTAGAAAGCAGACTCTATCAAAGGCTTTTGATATGTCTAGCACAACAGAGAAAGTTTCACCAAAACGGCTAAGAGGGGATGACCAAGAGTCAGTTAAGAGAGCAAGAAGATCGCCAGTAGAATGCCCCTTGCGGAACCCATACTGGCGATCAGATAGAAGGTCAGAAGTGGAAAGGTGCTTTTGAATCTTCCGATTAAGGATTGATTCAAAAGCTTTAGATAGACAGGAAAGTAAAGCTATAGGGCGGTAGTTTGAGGGATTGGAACGGTCACCCTTTTTAGGCACAGGCTGAACAAAGGCATATATATATATATATATATATATATATATATATATATATATATATATATATATATATATATATATATATATATATATATATATATATATATATATGTATGTATGTATGTATAGATATACAATATATATAGATAGATGAATAGATAAACATACATGCATACCTGTGTAAATACATACAAACATATGAAGTCATGTGTGATGTGTTTTCCTGAATAGGTCTCTCTCTCTCTCTCTCTCTCTCTCTCTCTCTCTCTCATAATAATGCTATACTTGCATTAGGCACAAGAAAATAACACACACACACACAAATAAACAAACAAACGATTACGTTAGGCTTCAGTCCTCGTGTCCTGTCGCATGGGTCTGGTCAGCAGGGAGAGAGAGAGAAAGAGAGAGAGAGAGAGAGAGAGAGAGAGAGAGAGAGAGAGAGAGAGAGAGAGAGAGAGAGAGAGAGAGAGAGAGAGAGAGAGTGTGGGGTGCTTCCCCACAACGCGTCACGACCACGAAAAAATGCGCAGTATTTTGGGCTGTCATAACTTTTTTATTATTATTAGGAGAGAAATTTTATTACACCACCATATATACTAGATGATTATAAATTTATTACAAAGAAGAAAGACACCATTTCCACCTCTTTTAAATGTCTAAATTTTCCCCGTGCACAGCATCCAGAGAAATATATCGCCACCCGTACTCTAAGGGTTAAACATACAATATCAGTTTCTGTATTGATGTGTATTTACAGTTTGCCAAGAAAGAACGCAGGGGATTTATGGTAATTAAGAGATATTTTCAGGGAAAATCTTGGGTGGTCGACCGACAGTAGAGACATCTGGTGAGCCGTGCCTTTTAATAAGTTCCCCATTAGTCCGCCTTTCTTCGTTTTCTCTAAATCCGTTTCTATATTCTCTAGTTTGGCTCCAAGCAAAGTCACGCATAAGCCACGCCTCTGCCGTGTCTCCTCCCACAAAGTTGCGTTTGAATTGACTTGGTATTATAGACTGTCTACGACAACGACAATGACGACATCAGTGGTACGAGTGGCGGTTAACACGTTCATGTTAGCCCCAGCACGAGAAACACCCAGAGAGAGCTGTTGGGCCCAGGACGGGGTGGGAATGGAAGTCAGGAAAGAATTTGTGAAAAGACTGTGGAATACCAGAAAAAAAAAAAAGTTAATCTAGCTAACAAATGCTTCTAATATACCGAAAAAATAGCATGGGTACTGCATAGGATACTTCTTTTGCTTCACATTTGCGAAGGTTTTAGTTCCTGGTCATACCAATTTACTGCGTAAATGGCTTGATTATGTGGGGGTGCCTTGAAAATTTCTAAGTCCAGTGTTGTTGTATGACACGAGGGCTCTGTGGGCAGACTGAGCCTCTTAGCTGCCTTATACTACACCACAGAAACTAGTTCCTAAGTCAGTAATATCCAAAACGCGCATGGATTATAATGATTTCGGACAAAAAAATTGTCTTTTAAGAGTTTTATATTATTATTTTCTCTATATTAAAGTAACTAATGCCGCAGCTATTTGTATTTTCTAATTTTAAAGGAATACATTCGTAAAATGCTACTACGTGAGGATGTTTCAGTGGCGGCACCTAACGGCGGGTTCCTGAAGTCAGTTGTTTTCAAGCCGCCATGATGGATGGAAGGCCCAACACTCACTCACTCAAAATATCAGTCTACTTTACCTTTCGGTAAGTGTTAACAAAAGGACCGATTACTATCCCAATACCGGGTCCAACAAAGACACGGGCGTGTCACGTGTCACATGGTGTGACAAGCACGTGTCAGAAAACAAACGGATATTGTTCAATGCGCGATACTTATAGTGGAGTTTGAGTAAAATGGAGGCCAGGGTCATACGTAGCAGTCGTTAGGTCACTCCCCCGTCAGTTAACAGCAGGAGCGTCAGTTCTGGATGACAGTTGTCACAAATCTGTTTTATTTTGTACCCTAAACTACTCAGTAAAAATGATCTAGCATCAACTTACAAGAAGTGGATGGGTTAACCATCTGTATTGTACTATATGTAATTATGAAACATGACATTTCCCAAGAGTTGCTCGACTACGGATTGGAGCGCCGGGGGTGGTGGGGTGGGGGTTCAACTACGCTGACCATCCAATTACACGCCCGACACTCGTCAACAGACCCGCTGCGGCGGTTGCTATGTTATATAGGAATAGATTACAAGAGTACACGTTAGGGAATTTCCTTTCTTCAGAGACTAGGGATTTTCCCCGATTTTGGGGATTTTTGTAGGGACATTGTGAAAGCCCATTTTTCAGTGATTTGGCCGTCCACCACCAAAACCACTGTTCCCTACAGGGATTAATCGAGCTAGCGACCACCAAAACCACAGTTCCCTAAAGGGATTAATCGAGCTAACGCCGCCGCCATGCCGCCGCCGCAAAATAGCTCACATTCATTACCTACCTTATGAAACATCACTAGGTCTTCATATATTTTTTCTACAAACGTTTGGTTAGCGACGGTACACTTGGTTAGCAATGGTACGCTTGGTTAGCGATGGTACGTTTGGTTAGCGATGGTATGCTTGGTTAGCGATGGTATGCTTGGTTAGCGATTAGTCCACGCATGTGAGACCAGGTCCACTACGCGTGGTTATTTTATTTTTTTTTAGAACATGCAGCCCAACGGCTGCCGTGCTGAGGGCCAGGTATAGCCCGGGCCTGTTCAGCCCGAGTCCCGGATCTTGAGTCATGGCTCAGGGCTATTTTGGGGTGGTTGGAGATGGTATGCTTGGTTAGTGATTAGCCCACGCATGTGAGTATCCGGTAGGGATTTTCCTTACTTTCGAGAACAGGGAATTTTCCCTAATTTAGGGATTTTTCAAGGGATATTTTAGAAGACCATTTTTCAGTGATTTTGGCTTCCCCCCCAAACCCCGGTTCCCCACAGTTCCCCAGGCTTGCCTTGTGGGGTAGGGGGGGCTGGGGTGGTGGAGGGGGAGAAGTAGTTGCTCCCTAGTTTTACCAAAAAAACAAGAACAAAAGTGAAACCCAGGAAAAGGCAGAGAAAGCACAAAGGAACAGGAAAGGAAGAATAAACATTTACTCAACATGGACTCCACAGTGGGGGCCGTTACAAGGGCTTACCCCACGCCTACTACTGGGGTGGGGTGGGGTTGTGGGTGTAATTCTATAGTAATCCCGAGTGTAGCGGGGAGGGACTCAGGGGGGCGGTGCTGCCTTCTATAACTACCATTAGGGCCTCCAGCACTACCCTGGGTACTGGCAGAGCGTGACGCACCTTGGCCGAGCAACGCGGCGAGGCGCGGCGTGAAGTAACAGGTCACACCCGGCCACAACGCGCCCATGCCGCCGCCACAACTGCCAACCCCTGCGACGCCTACTATTTACGTCACCCTGCCAGCTGCGCGACAACCCTCTCAGGCGCACGGTGCCGTCCTCCTCCAGCCTAGTGTGGTGAGGTTTAATTAGTATGCATGTGAAATTGTAAGATCTTTTTCCATACATGCGACTTTTGAATGTGATTGATTCAAACAAAGCATGGCGATTTGCGGGGAATATATAGGCTATGTGCTATATATACCTAGGTGTACCGTACTGCTTATTTTGGTTGTTTTCGAGTTAAACATTTGTGATGCCTTGAGTAGCATTGGTTTACACTCTGCAAACATACAAAATATGATAATCATTAATTTTACGGTGTGCGTTGCCGTAAGTTATAGATGTGTGCTCATATTTGCATGGTCAGAGCTTGCAACGTCGCCAGATTGTCGTACTCAGACTCGATTGATTTGACTGCATGAGAGTTAATGTTGAGGTCTTACAGATTGATTGATTGATTGATAGTTTATTGTTGCAGGTAAACAACAAGGGAGAAGGGAGGAACATGCCATCCCAACCCCCAGGCAGGACAGAGCTAGTGTGATTATACAACTATTAATCAGAGCTGGGACTACCGATTGACATTTGGGATCGGTACTACCGGCGGTAGATTACTGCTACCGATACCGATCATTCGGTATTTTGAAGAAACTACCGAATACCGCTACCGATCGCATGATTGGCAGTCAATCGGTATCGGTAGATTGAAAGAGCGAGCGCGGAACTTTTTTGTTAAGACTTAAGAGAAGACGACCCCGGCAAAATGAAACGGACAAGTTTCAACACGTTCGAGCGCATCTATGGGAAGCAGTTAGCAGGAAATTCCAGGTATTACTTTGACGTCATCACGCTTAGCCAATCACCGGCCGTTCTGGGCGTTCTCAGCCAATCAGAGGCAGCCACGACCTAGGAGATTCTCGCTCCCGCCAAAAGTTTTGGCGGGAGCCCCACTCTTGTTTGGCCTGCCGACGCGAGTAGCCTACACCTACGCTCTAGCTCCTACGCTCTTGACAACGTGCTCAGCCTCATCGCCTAGTGTTTTAAGTGGCAGTGTTTTTAAGTCCACCCGCCGCGGCAGCAGCACTTAATCGTTTTGTGCTTTTAACTTTTCAAGTGATTTTCCTTTTTTAAACTTTATTTTACATTAAAAAAGTTTTGATCAAGTCAGTGAACTATTTAATCATATTGTTACGAACTTTTTTTCAGTTTGATGTTTATTTTTTGAGGGAGAAATTCATTTATTAAATAAGTTATGTATTTTTGAACTTAAAAAAGGTATTAAAAGACTCTAATTTACTTCTATTCTTAAGTTAACCGAAATAAGAGAGAAATAACTTAAAATGTGTGTTATGGGCCTTTAAAAGCATTTTTTTATTATATAATTATAGAGTTTTTTAATCTACCGATACCGAATCTATACCGATCGGTAGATTTCTGAAAAATCTACCGATCTACCGATACCGATTGGACGCGGCTCGCTACCGACTACCGATACCGGTGGTAGATTTTTTCTACAGAATCCCAGCTCTGCTATTAATACATGTGTAGGTAGCACCATGAAATTAAAAAGATACAATGGTAGGAAGGAAAGCACAACAAGGGAGGGGGCAGTACCTCCCCCTGGACAATAAGACAATAAAATGTGTGGACGGAGAACATTGCCCAAGCACTAGATGGGAATGAATACAGAGATAGAGTAAATACTAGTCCTTAAAGTAAAATTGGTAGAAGTATACCGCTACTATGCTACACTGTAATGCGTTGTTAAATAAATATACAGAGGCATTGTTCGGACGCTCCCGGATCTCACATATCAGCTATATTATATTCTTCAAAGGCAAATATAAGATCAGTCGGGTTCTTGTGAGTGTTTATTCATGTTCATGGTACAGAGCAAGGGCCAAACTACCAGAAGTCATAAAACTACTCCTGGAAATGCCCACCATTCCTACAAAAGCCTAGTCAAATAGGTATGCATGCTTATAGGCCATGAAAATTAATAATACGACCCATTGCTTTTTCATACTATTGGTGATATAAATATATTTTCTGATGCACTACGCCTACGGTATAGAGCAGTCAGTGAGCATGTACGTACTATATATGTTATTTGATCCATGCTGTCCTGGGGAAAAATAACTCGATCTGCAATAAAAGAGAAATGAAAAACAACAAGTGTAACAGTGGAAATCAGAGTAAAAGCTAAAGTGAAGAAAATAAATTAAGGAAGAAGAAAATAGAAAAGCAATAAAAGTCAGTGGAAGCAATTAAAGTGTACAGACAAACAGAGCTCAGGGCAAAGTGAAGTATATAAGTGTATGTACGCCATAAAGTAACCATAAGTGTGGACAGTGAAGTATTTAAGTGTAAAGAAGAACCAAGGAGCCCAAAAGAAGAAGAAGAAGAAGCAGGCAATGTTGGCAGTCCTGACAAGATGGCAGGGAGGGCGCACAGATGAGACTCCTTACTCTGCCTCCGTAGCCGCCACCACCGCCCTCCAATGGCCGTGTATCGCGGTGACACGACGCCGAGGGGCCGTCCCGAGGAAAGATGATGAAGAAAGTGAACTTGTCCCAGTTGCTTAGCCGTTCGCCGCGCCATGGAGGCAGGAGGGCGAGCAGTGCCAATGGCGAGGTGTTCGAGGTGTTCGTGGGGTGCTCCGCCTCGCCGCCCCACCCGGAAAAGGCAGCCAAGAAGAAGACTAAGACTGGCATCCTTCAGACCCTCAAGAAGAAGATAAGCGGGAAGCTTGACTCCTGCCAAGGCTCCCACTGCAGCTCGCCCAAGAAGAGCAAGAGCTTCGAGGGCCTCTCCAACAGCTTCGGGGACTCGTTCTCGCAGTCCATCAGCGAGGAGTCGTCCAGCGATGGCCTCAACACCTCCGGGGGACAGACGCACAAGAGCAAGCTCAACAAGCGCGCCATCCGCCCCATGCACACGCCCGTCACCCGCCAGAACTCCTCGTCGCGAGTGCTGGCGGAGGGCGAGGGCGGCCTGGACACCGTCAGGGCCCCGCCCACCAAGGCAACGGAGGCGGGGGCGCCGGACCAGCCCATCACGGCCCTGTCACTCTTCGGCAAGGCGGCCAACCACATATCAGAGACCACCGAGGTGCTGGCCCTGCCCGACACCTTTGACGGTGGCACGGCGGGTGGTGCTGACGCGGTGCCTCGGGTGCTGGTGGATGCAGTGGGCGGCACCGCTGACCCCCAAGGCGGCGGTGATGGGCAGGATCACGGTGCCATAACGGAAACGTCCTCCCCAGTGTCGTACGGGGAGCTCTGGGGACCCCAAGATGCAAACATTGACGCCAGCAAGCGCAGCCTGGCTGAGGAGCTGTTCCGGCTCGCCAGGTTTGGGTGGTATTGGGGTCCCATTACTCGTGCCGAGGCTGAAGAGAAGCTCATTGACCAGCCAGACGGAGCCTTTCTGGTGCGTGACTCTTCGGACGACAAGTACCTCCTGAGCCTCAGCTTCAGGTCCTACAACAAAACACTGCACACCAGGATTGAGCACAGCAATGGTAGGTGTGTGCAGAGGGGGATTTAATTCTGTTATTTTTACAGTACAGGAAGCAGCTCAAGGGCAAAAGAAAACATTATTTCAGAAAAAAAAGTGTCAATTTACAGTTTCACCCAACCAACGATTTTCTCACGTGCTTCATGTTTTTCTGGTGATAGATGTAGTGAATTGCATGATTTTGTACCTCATTTCCGTCGTAAATGTCAACTTTTTTGAGTTATGCCTCTTTTAACCCTTTCATGCACCACGTCGCGATTCACAGCAAAATGGAATCGTCTACATGAGCTTTTGACTCAAATTGCATCAAAAACGTTTAAAAATTTGCCAAAAATAAAGTATATGTCTTTCAGAATTGCATCTTTTTTTTTTTTTTTTTTTTTTTTTTTTTAGCATCAAAGTGAAAGATCCAAGCTAGACCTATAAATAAACTGATTGTCAACTCTCTTGTGCCGTTGGATTTGAAGAGATAATTGTCCGTGGTTTAGTTGCCTCTCAGCAGGCAGCCTGTGAGTGTGACTCGTCCCTTTAATTTTTTATTTTTTCAGTCGGTTAACTTAATTATTTATTTGCATTTCTTGATATTTTTTTCTTAAGGCAGAATAATCTCTTCCAAAACCAATGATAGTATATAATAATGCCAGGAAAAAAGAATACCTGTGGGTGAAATCGATAACATGATAAAAATTTTCGCCACACGGTCTGGCCATTCCGCGAGGACCCCCTAGGGAGCCCCAGACGGATGTCGCACTGGAAAGAGAAACTTATTAAACTTTTGGTGCGTGAAAGGGTTAAAGTTATGCTTATCCCCTGATTCTCTCAACGATCTTGGGGGACCTGTGGGAACTCGGGTTTTTTGGGTGGGGGAGCATGAAATTGAGTAATAGGCATTTCAAATGAGGTCGAGAAAACAAAAGAATCACATTAAAACACCAGTGAAAAGGCAAATATAACAGTTTAGGTGGCGGTGGTGGAAGAGGCCATTGGGAGGTGAGCAGTGTTGCCAACGATTTGCTACATTTAGGAAAAATAGCTGCGGCCACGGGAAGGTGAGCAATTGCCAACGAACTGCTACAGAGCACAAGTGACTTTTCTGGGAAAATCACTATTGAAATACCCTGGCCGAACATTTCTAATTTTCCTAGCTGGAACCGTAACTTAAAGATTTCTATTAATTATTTTCCACAACCTAAAATATGCATTTGTGGCGATTGATGACGGGATAGGCATAACTTGAAAAGTAGACATTTGCGATGGAAATGAGGTAGAAAATCATTCAATTCACTACATGTATAACCAGAAAAACATAAAGAACATGAAAAAATCATTGTTTTCGCGATATTCAGGAAATGATAACCACAACAACGGCATTACCTTACTGGCGAGATGTTGATGGTTGTGGCGCTACTGCTGCCTCTCCTCATAAGTACAGGGAAGTTTACAGTCTGGGCACTGTACTTTTAGAAGAAGGACACCATGACCTCTATAAAAAAGTGGAGTGCAGCTTTGTCGTCCAGATAAAATTCTTTAATAGACTCCCAGTAGTTGTCCATACAACCAGCACACACCATGCCCATCTTTAAACTGACTGGCAAACACTAAATCCTACTGCACGAATAGCCCGTAGTTTCGAAACACCAAACACGGTATTTCTTTAAAACTACTACTCTACCCCCCCCCCCCCCACACTCTGTCCCGCGCTGGGTATTCCAATTAATGCCCCACGCCGCATGTCGAATATATTTAAACTACTCCAACCTAACTTTTAACTGACCCCCCTCCTAACCAGGGGGGGGCTGCACCCCCATGGATCCCCTCACATTATAACAATCTTGGGGGACCCGTGGGGGTAAATATGGAGAATCACTACGCACCTCCAATATTGCTCCCACGGCAATAATAACCTTTCCAAAGTATCACATACTGTTGTACAGTTGTCCCTCAAATAGTACGGGGGTTAGGGACCCAGGAACCCCGTACTATCTGAAAATCCTTAAAAATTAGTGCCCCCCTTAGAAACACTCCTACGAAATCCGGGTCCCCCCCTGGCTCAGCTGTTACCCGCGGGCCTAAGTTGCCAGTTATGCATTTTCTGCTGCAGTCACAGTGCAGTGTTATCACGCTGAGGCTGTCGAGGAGGGCGAAGCCCCGCCAGTTAAGCCCCGTTCACACTGTGCCGACTCTTGGCCAAGACAACCCACGACTCTAGGGTACACGAGGTCTTGGGTATTGATGTGAAAGGGTCGGGCATGTCTTGAAAGAGGTCTTGAGACTGCTGCGCCGACGTCGTGACGGGAGTCTGGAGTTGTGAGGGTTAGCGCAAAAAAGTATTCCATGCTAAACTTTCACGACAAGAGTCGGCAAGTGTCTGGACCAACCGTCACTTCCGGTTGAGGTCTGGGGCAGTCGTGACGACTGTCGGGGCCATTTTTCAAAATTTTACTGTTTCTTGTCGGCACAGTCGTCTGTGCCGACAACTTAAGAATGATGAGGGACTGTCGTGATGACAGTCTTCGCCTAATGAAGGACGTTCGTGATGACTGTCGGCTCAGAAATATTGGCTAACACTGCCGCCATGAAGAAATTTAAATTTTATTTTGCAATCACAAGCACAATAACAACTTCTGGGCATGGTTACGTTTCGCTGGCACAAGCTTGGGACCCACAGAGTACGCACGTACTCCTTTTGCCTCGATCTCTCTTGTGTTGAATGACACAACTAGGGTTGCCACCCTGAGGTGAGAAAAATGTGGAATGCAACATCTCACTCTCCAATACGGAATTGATCCATATTTAAAGGAACGGGTGGCAACCCTAAAATTTCTGGAGCATGCAATGAGTGACAGCTGCAGCACGCTGCTGGTGGAGGCAAGAGGGAGGGGGAAGGGACGTTACGTCGCATATTTTACACATATTTTAGGACGAACCTTTGACAAATTTTACGGGCTGGTTTTGTGATTAACCGAAAAATGCGCTCACTACAATTTTCAGATACTGAATTTTATCTGCTTGACCATTCAGATAACAAAATAGCGTACGGAACAAATGCCATTCCATATTGGTTCAAAACGGAACGATACATTTCATTCTCGAATACAGAGTGACTCCGTATTTTAACCCCTTCGCGCCGGATGTTCAAAAAGCCCGCCTGGCTGATATACGGCGTTCTCGGCTGCGTGCTACCGCGCGCGGGAAACCTGAGCCGGCATGTATCTGCTTGTCGCCTCCGTATATTATGCTGCTGAAAGCCCGCATTACATGTGTCCCGTATTTGCAAAGCAGCATACACGCCGAGTCAACATATACCTGCTATACATAATATAAATTGTGTCAACGCGAAATAAAAAAAAAAGCGAAATAAAGAAAGGGGAGAAAGGGGCAAGGGGGAAAGAAATAGAGAAAGCAGATGATTGTGTAGAGGAGGAAGAATGTCGAGAAATTATCAGCAAATACAACTCTGTTATCATCAGTCAGAGAGCTGCCAGATACTCCTTTGTCATCACAGACAATGTATGTGTGTGTGTGTGTGTGTGTGTGTGTGTGTGTGTGTGTGTGTGTGTGAGAGAGATAGGCAAGGAGTGGTGGTGTTGGCACCTTGGTGTCTGGGAGAGAGAGAGAGAGAGAGAGAGAGAGAGAGAGAGATAGGCAAGGAGTGGTGGTGTTGGCACCTTGGTGTCTGGGAGAGAGAGAGAGAGAGAGAGAGAGAGGTGGGCGAGACGTGATGGTGTCGGTGCCTCGGTGTTTGAGAGAGAGAGAGAGAGAGAGAGAGCCAATGAGACTTCCTAATTTTAGACACAAGGCTGGAAGAAGGCGGTGCATACTGTAGCTCATATTTTGTGATTGGTGGGAACAAGGATGGTGGGAGGAGCAATAGGATTTCAAGGACAGCATACGGCGTCTTTACTTAGTAAGCAACACAAAGTACGGGACAACTCAATAGAAGAAGAAACAGAATAGAAATATGACGCCTACGTAGGCGCCATCGTATATGCTACTGGGGCTTCATGACGCCTACGTAGGCGTCATCGTATTGAAAGGGTTGAGGAACGGCAAGGCGAAGCCCCCCTCAGTTAGCTAGGATGTAAAGTTCGGTTGGAATAATTTAAATATGCTCCCCCACCAGAACCCCCCGAACTCTCATGGGTCCCCCAAGATTGTTATGTGGGGGAGGGGGGGTCCAGGGTGGGCGAAGCCCCCCTCAGTTAACTAGGTCATAAAGTTCGGTTGGAATAATTTAAATGTACTACCCCACCAGTACCCCTCGAATTCTCGTTATATTGGGGGGGGGGGGGTCCATGGGGGGCCAAGCCCCCCTTGGTTAAGAGGGGGGTCGAGGGGAGCTTCGCTCCCTCCCTCAGTTAGAGGTTAGGTTATGTAAAGTTGGGTTGGGGTAGTTTAAATATATTTGACATTCGGTTTAGGCCATTGGAATACCCAGCATGGGGGGGGGCGGCGGTGGGGTGAAGCAGTAGTTGTAAAGAAATATCGTGTTTGGTGTTTCGAAACTGCGGTCCATTCGAGCAGTAAGTTAGTGTTTGCCAGCCAGTTTAAAGACGGCCACGGTGTGTGCTGGTTGTACGGACAACTACTGGGAGTTTATAAATCAACTTTATCTGGACGACGAAGAAGTCATGGTGTCCTTCCTTTAGAAGTACGGTGCCCAGACTGTAAACTTCCCTGTATTCATAGGGAGGAGAGGCAGCAGCAGCAGTAGTGCCACAAAACCATCAACATCTGGCCAGTAATTAAGGTAATGCCGCTGTTATGGTTTTCATTTCCTGAACTTGGCGAAAGGAACGATTTTCTCTTGTTCTTCATCATTTTCTGGTGATACATGTAGTGAATTGAATGATTTTGTACCTCATTTCTGTTGCAAATGTCTACTTTTCTAGTTATGCCTCTCTTCTAGTTATGCCTATCCCATCTAGGAAAGTTAGAAATCTTTGGCCAGGGTATTTCAATAACGATTTTCCCAGAAAAACTCCCCCTTGTGCTATGTAACACTTCGTTGGTAATACTGTTCACCTTCCAGTGGCCGCAGCTATTTTTGCTAAATGTAGCAAATCGTTGGAAACACTGCTTACCTCACAATGGCCGCCTCCATCGCTCCCACCAAAACAAATGTTGGCTATGCCTTTTCACTGGTCTTCTAATGTGATTCTGTTGATTTCTCGACCTCATTTGAAATGCATATTTCTCGACCTCATTTGAAATGCATATTAGTCAATTTCATGCTCCCCCACCCAAAAAACCCGCGTTCCCACAGGTCCCCCGAGACCGTTTAGGGCAGGGGATAGGCATAACTTGAAAAGAGGCATAACTTGAAAAGTAGACATTTGTGACGGAAATCAGGTACAAAATCGTGCAATTCACTAAATCTATCACCAGAAAAACATGAACCACGTCAGAAAATTGTTGGTTGGGTGAAACCGTAAATTGACCGTGAATACCTTTCTCGAACGCTGTGGGGTGGTTTCAGCAGCTGTTTTGGCTTGTCTCTTGGGTTCCATGCACACACACACACACACACACACACACACACACACACACACACTCCTGTGCTGCAACTGGTTAGAGCACTGCGCTGTCAGACTTCACGGTCTGACCGGGCGGCGGTTCAAGCCCGCTCAGGCCAGATTCTTTCCGATGACTAGGAGTGGTTACTGTCCCCCCTTGAGCAAGGGGGATGGGGTGTGTGGTGTGTCCTGGCAGCACCCAGAGATCCACGATAAAGAGCACTTGCTCATGTTGGGAGGGTACCTGCTGGCGATTAAGAGTCCAACACGTGATCAGGCCGTGGTGGTAGATAACACACACACACACACACACACACACACACACATCCTCCACCCAGACAGCTGCAGAAAAGGAAAAAACAATTACACAAAACCAATCACACAGGAAAGGGCTTTTTTTTTTACTGTATAATTTCTTGAAACTCAAAAATGACATGTTTTTCTCTCAACACAGTAACGATGTTATGCATGTCCCCAACTCAATGCTCCAAGTGTGAGAAAAGAGGAAGCGAAAAAAAATATACTCTCAAGGTTTCGCTAAGCCGTTAACTTTAGCGTGGGATATCTTGTGTGCCATAATACCACTTCCACTCAGTTCTGGGCACAATGACTGTCATTTCCATTCCTTTCTCATCATTAAGACTGGTTTCGCCAAGAAAAAAAAATCGAAGATGTGGCCGGCACTGGCAAAATCACAAGGTGTCATATTTGCTGGCGCTTTACGGGTTAAAACTGTAGTGAGCGCATTTTTTGGTGAACCACAAAACCTGTCCATAAAAATATGTTTGTCAAGGGTTGTCCTGAAATACGTGTTGTAACGTCCCTCCCCCCCTTCCTCCTGTATTTACCAGCAGTGGGCAGTGGCTGTCAGTCATGGCAGGCTAGAGAAATGCAGTAAACCCTCAGTTATCCGGGTGCACCATATCCGACCTCGCCCGTATCCGGGAGTTTTCTAAAATATTTGATTAAAAAAAAAATGTCGCGTGCCGCCAAAAGTCGTTCAAATTCCCTGCGCGATGCCTCTGAGCTCTGCCTGGGCGGCGAACCGCACCCATAAGGCACGCCCCAGCTTGCACGTAGCAATGATATTGACATCCTGGTGCGAAGGTTTGCTGGAAAGCTGTGTGCTTTGCAGTACAACTGGCACGTAAACGTTCTTGCCGAGCGCTACAGACCATATCGAAGTGACTAGAGTCAATGCAGTGCAGGTTTAAATGGCGGGATTGTCAAAGGATGGATAGCGTGATGGCGCCGCGTGCAGGACGATGCGAGTTCAATCCCCGCCCGGTGCCACCAAGCTAGGATTTTTCAGCCGCCGCTGAGTGGCTTAATACTACCCACATGCTGTCCAGAAGACCACCTATCAACCTGGATTCCAGATTCTAGGATTAAAGATGAGCTCCGGGAGGGCAGCATGAGCCAATGCAAAATGGCGCCACTATAAAACACGCGCCTGCGCTAGAACGGGCTGGGCCGACCACCAGGCCCCACCGGGAAGAAGCCTTGGGCCGACCATCAGGATCCACTGGGAAGAAGCCTACTGGCGCAATAGGCCACAACGTAAAAAAAAAAAAAAAAAAACTTTGAACCCTAGCTTAAGCCTTGATGACTGCCTAAATCCAGACTGGACTAGGTGAGTATGGCTCCGTCTCCGTGGAGAAGGTGTTCGAGTCTGCTAGTACTCCTGCGGGAGTGAGGGCGGAATAAGAAATGCGGATAAGTACCGCCCTCGGTCCGACATGTGAAAGAAGGATTTTACCATTCTTACGGTAGGGCGAGTAAAGGGGCCCACAGGGGTTCGGGAGTCCCGATGGCCAGCTTGATTTGGAGGTGCGGGCTGGCTGTAAATCGTGGTTACTTCTTGTGGCTGGCCTCCCCGTGGTCCCACTGGATGCACTGTGCAGGGGGTACCCGCCCCCCCCTGGCTCGCAAGGGCAACACAGTGTAACTAAACAGCCACAGATCACCGCACAAGTGGATGCGCCAGATTGTCATTGACTCCTTGGTTGTCCTCCCCACTCTCACTCAGAGTGGGGCGGCCTGGTGTACTTGCCCGGCGTCTGTGGGCCTTCGGGCTCATTGCTGGGCTTAAAAGGGTAGCGCACTGGGGTGCCTGCCCGGGCGTCCTTTTAGAAGCCTGCTCTGAGCACTTGATGCCCGTTGCCAGCCCGGGCCGCTTCGGGTATTGCTCTGGTATGCCTTCTGGTTGACCCGGGTGGTAAAGCCCGCGGTGCTCGTAGCCACAAGGTTGCTAACGCAGCTACGCAGCGATAAAGCCGTGGGCGCGCACCCAAGAACAGCACAGAGCGTTGGCCTTCCAGTTTTGTAAAACTGGACCCGTAAAAAGTTTCTTATGGCAGTGCTGGGTTTGCTAGAAAGCCTACGTGGTAAACGCGATGGTGCAGACTTGGGCGGTTAAGCTTCCACAAATACCTTGGCTTTGCTGGGTTGGGTCCAGGCCCTGCTGCTGTGATTGGCCAGGCAGAGAACATTAGCTGCTTCCTGTGAACACGGGGCTAGGCACCCCAGCAATGGGTTAGCGGCTGAGGCTGTCGCGCCTAATTGCCGAATCCCAAGTAACAGATCCCCCTAAGGTGCAGCAGGACTGTGATAAGCCAGGGAGAGATTGCTGTGAGTGCTAACTGTGACGACGCTGCTCGAACCCTTTTCTCAGCGCCCAGAACACGTCAGTCGCGCACATTTCACTCCCTTGTGCAGACTGACTGCTACAAAGCCATGGGGCGTACCATATTATGAGTATGGACAGAAGCACCTATGCAGTACTCTGTCGTTGCCTTTATGCAGGGGTCGGCAACCTTTGGCACGCGTGCCAGACTTAGCACGCAGAGTGCTTGCCTATGGCACACCACGTGATTCGAAGAAGCAAAGAAAAAGTTAAAAAACAGAATAATGAGAGAGAGAGAGATAGAGAGATGTGAATTGTACATCCTTACTTTTATCACAGTTTAAGTTTTCGAACGATTTTAAATCATTCTTTCCTTTGATACATTGAATTAAAACAAAAATGTTTCGTACCCGCGATGAGGAATACGTGAGTACAACGAGATGTAAACGAGTATGAGACACGTTGCCCCCAGCCGCTGCTGACGCATCAGTCACGCAGCGGCAGCGTTGCTATTTCTGCTTTAGTAACTATTTAGCCGCCGTGAGTGACACTCTTTCTAGTTACTGTCGCCATGGCTACTGCGAAAAAAGTCAAGCTTGATGTCCGATCATTTCAGTCATCATGGACAAATGACTTTGGATTTATTCAGCAGAATGATCGTGCTGTGTGTGCTCTCTGCTGCGAGAATGTCGTGTGCCGCACATCGAGTGTTAAAAGACACTTTGAAACAAGACAGGAGAAGACTTTCAAGGACAGTACAGACAAGGGTGAAGCGATTAAGAAAGCAGTATCGCGCTATGAGAAACAAAGTAATGTGTTTAAGAACCTGAGTGCTAGCAAAAACAATGCAACTGAGGCCAGTTACAAACTAGCTCTGTGTATTGCCAAGCATGGAAAGCCTTTTACTGATGGAGATTTTATAAAAGCAGCTTTCCTAGAGTGCTCTGAGGTGTTATTTGATGGCATATCAAACAAACACATGATCATCTCAAGGATAAAAGACATGCCTGTCTCAGCTAGGACCGTGGAGAGACGTATTTCTGAAATGGCTGCTAATGTAAGTGAGCAGCAAACTGTTGCTTTAACAACTACACCTGTGTTCAGTGTGGCCCTGGATGAAAGCGTGGATGTAAATGACATTCCCCGCTTGGCTGTTTTTGCCAGGTATAGTGACACAGAGATACACAAGGAGCTGTGCTGTCTTAAACCTATGTGTGGCACTACCAAGGGAGCGGACATACTGAAGACATTCACTGATCATTTTGAGGACAGAGGGGTTGACATAAGAAAGATTTTTGCAGTTACAACAGATGGTGCCCCTGCTATGATAGGAAAAAACAAGGGTTTTACTAAGATGGTTGAGGATAAAATTGGGCACCCCATTTTGAAATTGCACTGCATAATTCATCAAGAAAATTTATGTGCCAAGATCTGGAGCTCTGATCTCAACAAAATGATGGCTACTGAAGTAGTGAATTTTCTTGTTGCACACTCTTCTCTTACATACAGGCAGTTTCAAGCTTTCCTTGAAGAGGTGGACAGTGCTTACAAAGATATACCCTTGCACAGCAGTGTTAGCTGGTTAAGCTGTGGGAAGGTATTGGAGAGGTTTGTGGAATGCTTTGATGAAATAAAGATTTTTTTATCAGAAAAAGGTCAAGACTATCCTGAGCTGACAGAGACTGGACTGTGAAACTTATGTTTCTCTCAGACATCACCAAACATCTAAATGACCTCAGTCTTATCTTGCAAGGTGCAGGAAAAACATTGATGGATTTGTATGATATTTGGAAGGCATTTGTTGCAAAGCTTGCAGTTTACTCATCAGATATCAAAACTGGTTCTTTCCGTTACTTCAAAAACTTGAAGAACTTATCTGCAATTCATCCTGTCAACACTACTGATCTTCAGGTGTACATGCAAGAATTAAAGTCTGAGTTCTCAATCAGATTTCAAGATTTCCAACACATTGGCCCAGTGTTTTCGTTTTTAATCAGACCAGACACCTTTAAATACAGTGAGTTGGATGAGTCTCTCTTTGAGTGGATGGAAACTGAGGAGTTGGAAATGCAGTTGATTGACCTTCAGGCCTCATCATTGTGGTCAGCTAAATTTAAAGATCTTCGAGAAATATTGGAAACTAGTATGAATGATCATGCAGCCTCCATATTAAGTTCCTGGACTTCACTGCCTGATAAATTCAATTGCATGAAGAAAGTAGCTTTTGCATTGCTATCAGCATTTGGATCTACATATCAATGTGAGCAGATATTTTCTCACATGAGGCACGTCCTCAACCCCCATCGCAGCAAGCTTACAACGGATCATTCTGACGGTTGTGTGAAGCTCAAGGTGTCCAGATACTCACCTGAAATTTCAGCTTTGGCCAAAGGGAAGCAAGGGCAAGGATCGCATTAATATTGTGAGTATAAATTAAAAAAAATAATATATTTTTAGTTACAAGGAATGCTGATTGCTACAAAAATGTAACATTTATGTTATACATGTGCAGGAAAATACACTTTAGTTATAATGGTCACTACATACTCTATGTCTATGATTATGATCTCAATTTCCATAGGACGTATGCTTTATAATGTGGGAAAAAATAACACCTGGCACGCAAGGTAGTAAAAGAAAAGGCATTAATTAGACTTGGCACTCTATGATCAAAAGGTTGCTGACCCCTGCCTTTATGCCAGGCAATGATTGAAATATGGGTTTTCGGGTCCATAGACTTAACCTACACCATATCCGGGTTTTTCCCATATCTGGGTGCTCCCGTGGCTCTATTAACCCGGATACGAGAGGGCTTACTATACAGTCCAGTCGCATATGACACAGATTTGTAAGGCGCGGTTTCCTATGACGCGGTATGGTTTCAGAACCATGTGTTCAGATCACACGGGTAAAACCATCTGTGATGCGGTTCGTGGTCTCTCCTGGCCAAACGAGTGCAGAGTTGCCAGGTTGGATTTTTTTTTCCAAAGGGGAAAATCTCATGGTGGCAGTTGAGTTGGTTTTTGGGAGGATTTCTATCCCGTCTCTCTCTCTCTCTCTCTCTCTCTCTCTCTCTCTCTCTCTGCATATTTTTGTATTCAGCAAGTTACAAATTATCCTCACTATCAGAATGATCACACAGCCAAAATTTATAGATTTAGACAAGAAGAATGTTCGCAGTTGGCTGCCGTGGCCCTCACTCAAATTCCAAGTCACAGTCATGCACTCCCCGACCGCTCCGCATCTCTTCCTGTCAATCTTTCCCCCTCCTTTGCTCCTTTTTTCATGTAAAGTGGACCTGGCCCAACAGGCAAAAAAGAAAGCGATCTGGCTAACTAGGCTACTAAAATTTACAGCAGGCTGCTTCTGCACATCAGCCTGCTGGCAAACTGGCTTTTAAAAATCTAAATTGGTGTTCCCAGAGCCTTTCCTTTCTTTTGTCTTTCTCGCTGCCCAGTCCAAAAGGGAAGAAATCAGAGACACGGTGTATAAGGAAACTAACGAGAGGGAGAGAGAGAGATCTTTGAAAGTGGTTGGTCACCACTAATTATTGCATAAATATGCTTGCTAAATAATATTTTTGTCGACTTCGGGTTGGCGGGGAAAGTAAATGGTTGGGCGGAATGTGGCGGCATGGCGGGTCCCGACCTGATGAGTACACGTCTAGGGGCCGCTTTCAGTCACTTTGTTTGTTTTGAACGTTACCAATGGCGGCGATCGACGCTATAGTTTTCCACGTGAAACTGGCCTATGGGGTAGTGGTGGCTGCAGAGCAAGTGAGAGGTGTTGAGAGTGTGTGCATGGCAAGGTGCGGGGCTAGGCTAACCCCGCAGCCACCACTACCCCATCGGCCAGTTTTACATGGAAATACTATAACAGCGATCACCGCCATTGGTAACGATCAAAAGAAACAAAATTACTGTGAAAGCGGCCCTAGTAGTGAACCCCCCGGCCCCCGCACGGCAAGGAGTCAGCTGGCTTACCACGCACATGCTGCACAGTGGCTTGCAAGCCTGCTGGGAAACCCACGGGCAAGATTAAATTCGCCCATTGACGTACGAGCAGAAACTGGACATCATCAGGAGGATATTGAGAGAGTGATGGGCGGGAAACAATGAATTTTCCCCGTGTGTGAGCGCAGGTGGGATAAAATGACGGCTAGCCAGTACCAAATTGTATTTTCCCCATACGTACTGAGTGAAAAAGTGGGTGTTGGCGGTGGCCGAGTGGATAAGGTGGTGAGCGTGGGGTCGGACTGAACAGCATCAAAAGACAGGTAATGCCTACCGGTGCACTCAGGCTAGAACGAACGAAAAAAAAAAAAGGTGTGGGTGGGGCAAAATGGCAAGGGCCAGAACCAAGTTGTATTTTCTCCATAGGTTTAGTTAATTCCTGTGACGCGGTTTCCTATGGCGCGGCCGTTGCTCAGAACCAATTAACCGCGCCATATGCGACTCAACTGTATTAAGGTTGCCATCCATTCCTTAAAATATGGATTCGTTCTGTATTGGAGAATATGATGTTGCAATCCTTATTTTTTTTTAGCTCAAGGTAGCAGCCCTAACTGAGACTTCCCATAGTTTTCTGCTTTGAGAACTCTCATCTTGTGGTGAACAAAGGGAATCCACTCTCACGTCTTCGACTTGTACAAAGAGACACGCTAGTCCTTGTCAAAAGACTGACTTCGTCTGCTAGGCTGACGTCAGTCGATAGAGTCGGTCTATCGGCATCCTCCCCTCCCCTTTATGAGCCGTCACCCGGTAAGGGCATAGCTGGGCGTTATCGCGATAAGTTATCGCGATACTTTATCGCTGATAACAAAATCGGGTTATCGGCCATCCGCTACTTATTTAAATATATATCGGTATCTTCGTTACTTTTGTAACCAAACTAGCAATAATCGCTACTTTTTTCCGCTTCAGAAAAAAAAATCGTTGTCTCCTCCCTACTGCGCATGCGTGGCCCGGGCGCCCGGTGTTGTATGAAAAAACTTGGGGTATGAAATATCTTCGGTGAAGAGATTTCATACTTAGATCATCAACATTAAAGCACTTGGTTCTTTTTTTGTTGGACTCAAAAATCATTATATTAAAGAGAAAAATCATTTAACTTTGCCCAAAAAATGATTATTCACTGCCTCAAATTTGATATTCCATATTCATTTGTGAGCATGCCATGGTATTGAAGGCACCCGGTGTTGTATTATTTGGTGTCCCATCATCAAAAGCTGGCGCTTTTGTTTACAAACACTGGCCTCTCGTGAACTGCGCATGTTCAGACCAGTAAACGTAGCCCTGTAAAGTCTCACAAAGCTTTTTAGCACATTAAGAGTTGCTGGAAGGCTGAATCAGACATACAGTACCACCATCCTTGCTGTTTCTAGAACGACACTCTGTACATATAAATACAACTCGTACAGAGTGTCGTTCTAGAAACAGCGGTTATGGTGGTAGTGGTACTGTATGTCTGATTCAGCCTTCCAGCAACTCTTAAGGGAGGCGATGCAGGTTTTTTTGTTAATAGGATTATCTCAACGGATATATCACAGCGCAAATGTCTCATTATGCTACTCATCCCTAGGGAATATTATTGCTCTATGATCAAATGTTTCTTTTATATCAATTTTTTACTCCGAAAATTACTCGAAAAAAGCATTTTTAGGCATTATTAAAGTGAATGCGTAGAAGACACCATCATTCACAAATCGTTTTCCTTTATATATTGTGTACATTAAGTATTAATCTACATTTGGATGCATCATAAAGTTGCTACATATGTTTGTATTAAAGTTATGATTTTTTTTTTTTTTTTTTTTTTTTTTTTTTTTGTGTGTGTGTGTGTGTGTGTGTGTGTGTGTGTGTGTTATTAAACCTTGTCTGTGACCAACTCTTGACACATATATTCATATCCATGCATCCAAATGTAGATTATACAATGTACTATTAGAAAATGGAAGCAGATTGGCAATCAGAGTTATGAAATTCCTTCCACATCGATTTGAATTCCAAAAAAACTAGTTTTGAGATACAGGGCTTTTTATTCAAACATCTTATATTTCCTCCTCCTGCCATATCCTTACAAATTCAGTTTTATTTACTAAATTAACTTAATACAACACAAAAAATAGGCATAATCATATATACAATTGTTGATTTCAGTCATCAAAGTGGTGTCAAAATTCACTGAGCTCCAGGCTCATATTCATCACCAGTGGTGATCCTTTTCTTTCTTTTCCTACGGACTTTACTACTTTCACTTTTCCTCTTCCTGTTGTTTGACAGCCTCATGAGCCTCCTTCATGCTATTTTTATAGAAAATATATATTTTCTTCATTGTGTACTTCATGTGATCCTCATAACTATGTGAGCTCAGGGATGGTCTCTTGAAGCTCCCATTTAGAGAAAAATCCGGCAAACCCTTGGTTGTGGAGGAGGGTGTGAAGTACAAAGTAGAGATTATTCTCAGAAAATTTTAATTTTCTTGTACATCAGGAGCAGTGCGTGGTGTAAAAGTTTCTGGGTTTTCGCAGGAACAGGGCATCTCTACCTTACAATCAATTCCCAGATTATCCGCCTCCTCAGTGAAGTCAGTGAGACACACCTTGCATTGTGCCTTAGAAAATAGTTTCCGTAAGCCATATTCAGGCAAAATGGCATCTTGATTACCCTCAGTAGGAGGTGGTGCAGGTGGCAATGAAACCGGTGAACAAAATGCCAGTCAGGAATGGAGCTTGCAGAAAGTAGCTCATCAGATGGTGGTGGATAAGTGGATGGTGGTACAGGTAGTGGTGATTGTGTTGGCGGTGATGTAGAGGTAAATGGAGGAGAAGGAGGTGGTGGAGAAGTGGATGGTGGTAAAGGTAGTGGTGGTTGTGTAGGTGGAGATGTAAATGTAGAAGGGGAGGCAGTGATGGAGGCTGCTCTCCTCGCCTTCCGGCGCTGTTTCAGCCTTTTATTTGATGGAGGCATTTATTGGAAAGAAAATAAGAAATGTAACACAACAATGACGCATCAAATAAGGGAAATAACACATTTTATTTGCAGTAATATTCATCAGCACTTACCCCGGCAAAGGCCAGCGTACTACTGAAGCTTCAAGGTCGCTGTGTGCTTGGCGTCACTGCATGAGTAGCCAAAGAGTGTCTTATCCCAATGTTTTTTACTGCATCATTCTATCTTCATTAGTAACGCAACAGTGATGAAAATAATGTATTATGTTATAGTGACTGCGAAGAGGAGCACAGGCATTTAAATGGTAGAGCATTTAATGGAATTAAAGGGCTTTACACTTCTCACCGGGGTGTAAATAGTCCCCCTAGATATCGCCCACACCTTACGTTGTCCGAAAACACAGTATCACAGAAAATTTTATTTTTCACCAAAATTGCTTGAAACGTCTCCCTTAATTATGGCTAAAAAGCTTTGTGAGACTGTACAGGTCTGCGCTTGCTGGTCTGAGCATGCGCAGTTCACGAGAGACCAGTGTTTGTAAACAAAAGTGCCAGCTTTTGACGGTGGGGACGCCAAATAACACAACACTGGTTCAGGTGTTTCTAGTATTACCGTCCATAGGTACGTGTCAACGTGTGGTTTTCAGGTTTTGTAAGTTTTCTAAAATACAGATAATGAAAATTTGAATTCATTTATGTTTTATATTTGAAATATCAATATAGTATCGTTTTCGCCTATTGGACTTATCGCTAGCTAGTATCAGAATTGTGGATTTATATCGGGTATAGGTTATCGCCTATATTTGTGTCTCCAGTTAATGAATATTAGTTATCACCGATAAGGTTTTCCATTATCAGTTATTGGTTATCAGGAATAAGGTTTTCTGTTATCGTGCCCAGCTATGGGTAAGGGTCTGTGGTGCCTCCTCGGAGGGATGTACACACTTGACCCTGACAGCCTTCATATAGCCCGTGTCCCCACCCATGAGGTGGTGAAAAAAAAAAAAAAAAGTCATGTCAGCATTCAAAAACCTGGGATTTTGGAGATTTTATGATTTTGTAATTTTGGATAAAGGATTCTAAACCTGTATTAACTTGCACCGGTAAATGTGCCAGAAAGATTACATTGAGTTGTTTCATTGATGCAACGCCAAGGATAAATCTCAAACTATTTTAGTGGATTTGTGAAAGTAACTGAATTATGTCACTATTAACAGGAAAGGCATATACTACAAAAGTTATGGTGGTCGGATAAAAATTGACTAAGTCAGACACTTTTAAACTTTGAAAGGCTGCATCTCAAATCATGAAAATTTGCTATAATGTTTCATTTAAATAATTAGAGAAAAAAAGATACAAATTCAATTTGATTTACATGAAAAGAAAGGAAAATGCATCTTTGTATGTGGGGAAGTGTCTTCATTCTCAGATTTTCAAAATGTCTAGTATGACATGAGCTGCAGGGAAGAGAAAGACAAGGATAATATAAAGGACAATATAAAAAAAAACTGTTGCTGCGTGAACACGTAACGTCATGACCGTGCCACATTTCAGACATATGGTAAATTTTACAAAACCAAGATTGAAGAAACTTTGGGAAACTAAATCACTTATCACAGCCCAAAAATTATACACACGAGAAATTAATCAAGATCAGGGTATTCGCCGGCTGCCTGGGATTGAACCCGCGACCAGCGTGACGGGAGAGCCACTCCTTACTGAGTTGGCCAAAGAGGTACCACACTGGCTAAGTGGGTTATGGGAGGCTCATTCATCAGGCATAGTTGCCACACTACACATTTTTCAAACATAAGGAAGTGTGAAATTTCAAACTTGAATGTGCTTCAGCGTTCGTTGAACTCGTATGTAAAGTAAGAATGTTTAAAGATAAGCGCAAAATGATGAAACAGGCACTTGTAAATATCCAATAATAACCTAGCTTTTCAATATCTCTTCAGTATTATCCATATACTGTTTGTGTTTATCAGTCAAACAAAGTTAAACAGTTTTATGAAGGTCTGTCTTACCTCAATGATCCCTGTCTACTAAGGATGTGATACGTAGCGTGTCGCGCGTGTTGTCAGGTTTGGTGTACAGCCATCCACTAGTTTGTTTAGGTACAAGTATTAAGTCTCATAATTTTCTTCCTGACCGGTGTCATTTATATGAAGTAGTGGTAAGTAAGTACAGTTGTCCCTCAATTAGTACGGGGGTTAGGGACTCAGGACCCCCGTACTATTCGAAAATCCGTATAAAATTAGTGCACCCCCTAGAAACACTCCTGGGCTGCGTTTGAGAGAGGGAATTGGGACTCTCGGTACGTCCCGAGTGCTCTCAAATGTGTGACGTGGCAGCACGAGTTGCCAACTCGGCACGTCCGCTCCGCTCCCGGCTTTGAGAGGTGGAACGCCTCTGTGCTGTGATGACGTCATCAGCAAATATGGCGGCCCAAACAAACACATAAGTGCTTCCATTGCATCAGGAAGATCAGCATACCCCATTTTGCTGCGAGTAAGACACCGTTACCATAGCAACGGCGAGGCTTAGTAAAAGGACGGTCTTTATCTTTACTTTTGCAGCACTCTTGGAGCACTGGCAGTTACTGCGGTTAGAATTTTTTTTACACAAAGATAGATACAGTGAACACTGCTCTCATTCACGTGGTATGCTCTCCCTACCACAACGTAACTCATCCCAAAACGTAACTTCTCCTAAATCTGAATTCTTCTGCAAGGTGAACACCTTTCTCGAATGCTTTGGGGTGCTTTCAGCAGGTGTTTTGGTAGAACAGTGTTGCCACTCACGCCATGGCTACTTGGTACAACGAGCGGGAAATTTAAAAATCCTAAAAACTTCTTACATGACAATCCGTATAAAACCAAAACCGTACGATTTGAGGGAAGACTGTACTACTGTTAAACACTGTTACTTTCGAAAAGAGCTGCCGTTGTTGCTGTAGAAGTGATCGCCAGCTTGTTTATGTTTGTGGAGAGGTTTGCAGTTTCCTTTAAGTGCCATTGCTGCACTAAAACTTTACTGGCTAGTGACCCAAAGTTTAACCCTGACCTTATAAGATACAGGGTGATTTTCAGGGACATTTTTTGGGAGGGAAAAAAAGTGCGTCTTATAAGTCATCAAATACAATAAATCAAGTTCATTAAATCACTGATTTCTAAATCAAGTGATTTAAAAAAATAATTTGATTTCAACAAAGATTCAGTTATATGATTGTTGTAACCCGCTGGTGGGCACAAAAGGGAAACGACACACTGCTTGGACTAGCAATAATTGACTTAAGATCCTGGTACTTTTTGGAGTATTTAAAGGAGTTCGTAAGTTGGGGTGATGAAACGGTGTCGTCTTTCTTATATTTATTTTAGTCTACCTTAATACTACTTTAACGTTATAAAGATAAAATATTGTTAAAACCAGCGACTGGTTTCTGAGACTCAATGTGCCTTCAGGTTTTCTCTCGCCTGCTGGTTACGACGTTATACTGGTATAACACTGAGAGTTTCTTCTCAAAAATCACACAATAAATCATCAAAAATCACACAATAAATCATCACAGAAATATCTTCTCAAAAATCACACAATAAATCATCATACAAATATAATCACTTAGTTTCTAATAATCCTAGACAATACTAATACAATAGAACACAATAGATACGCTTTTTCTCGGTACTGCTTCACTCCATACTCACAGTAAAACAGATGAATGCTCTGCCCATGTTGTCTAAGGGTGGACAACTGAGTGTGGTAGTGTACAGGGAGCTAGCAGGTGCTGGCTGATCTGAGCTCTCTCCTCTAGAATTGCTTCTTATATAGGGGGGTTTAGGCCTGACATACATACATACATCACGAGGGTAATATGGGAGTCATGTGAGTCTTACATCAAACTTATATAACCATCTTCCTAACCGGCATGGTCTATAGGGTTGGGTCGTGCGCCTGATTTTTTCCATTTCACGAGCTAGGGGGGGCACTGATAGATGTTATGTACAAGGAGCGTAGTGGTGAATATCATAGGAACAACCTTATGGGGTGTAGTCTATGGGTAAGGGATTCTAATCCTTATAATGAGGAGGGTGGCTGTCACGCGGGAGGTGACCACCCTAGTTGCTCGGTTTACGTTAACCTTTGACCCGTCGATGGATGGCTTGTTGATCGTGTTTTGACTGCTGGTAGATAGGTGTTGAGTTTGGAGACACCCTGGCGCCTCGTCTTTATATCCTCCGGGTTCTTCGCTGTGTTCAGTGTTCTACAGTGTTCTTCAGTGTTCTTGTAAGGATGATGGGGATACTGCAGCTAGTGTGGTGTCGCTTCTCGCGGGGCACCACATGATTTTAAATATCTTTGATTTAAATCTTGATCATATTAGCTACAGAGCAACAACATGGAAAGGGAAAATAAACAAGGAAACCACTCTAACTTTGCTGTTATGTAGTATTTTCCATGTCAACTTCATGTACCAGCCAGGCCATAACATATACATCTTCATGCAGTTACACAAGCCGGGGCAGAGCAAGACATTGGCCGCCTTCCTGATGGTATTGTAGTGACCCTTAACATACACACCATTTTCTATTTCTCGTTCTCTCTCCTTTCAGCACATGCTTCTAAATTCCTTTTTTCTACACTCATCTATTACGCTGTACCTCTCCTGTTATTAAGTCACTACACTGTAAATACCTATACATACACATCCTAATCAACATAACATTTCACCTTGTATATATAAAAACATCTAACTACCGCTCTTGTAAATACTTACGCATATTATCATGATTGTACATACTCTCACCTACAGTGTCGGACGATGTATATAGCCACCAATAAAGTTCTCCTGCATGGAGTCACCACCAGGTTATCAGTTGTATCTCTGAACCTACACAGGCGGCCTTAATGGAACCACACGGCGTTATACCAGCTATGACGTATGCTGCCTCGAAAACACTCAAACAGAAATGTTTTTTTTTCTCAGTAGCAGCCTAAGCTGCCACTACAGTATCTTGCTGAGGCATAGTGATGCTTTCAAAAGTATTTTACATCGAATTATGTATGCTTTTAAGTTACTGATTTCCAAGTCATGAGCCAAAACATTCAGAAAGTGTGCAGTGCAGCCATAGGTTAGCAGCTTCAGTTCATTTGTTTGTTCTAATTGTTGCCTCTTGTTGAGAGAGCTCTGCTGCATATCTGTCTCACCACTGCCAACTTGGCAGCCAAGTTCCTTACACTTCTGAATTGATGAATTTGTGATATCTTCAAGATACTCAACTGTATGAGGTTGGCCCACTCGTGTCTATTGTCTTCACTAGATATATTGGCTCATTGTGAATGTGAGACCATCCATCTAATGACACACTGTGTCATTCATAAGCTCTTTGGCACGTTTTCCATATTCTTTATCGTTGGCATTGTTTCCACTGCTGCCAACTGAAGTGCGTGTACATGTTTGGCCGGCCCACCTCTGAACACTGAACCCTGCACTTACCAAACATGTTTGGCAAATCCTGCATATACCAGACTGTCCCAAAAAGTTTCTTAAATCCAAAATTAGTTATATTGAGGTCTGTAAAAGCGAGGGTTTGTTGTATTTTTTTTGTGTGTGTACTGAGTATGATAAAGTATAACTACTTAACCTCACAAGACCAAATTTACTGTATTAGCCGTGTTGTTACAAGCGGGGGTACTGAAACATTTTTACACGGCTGGTCATACATGGCTTCAGCTGAAGTCGCATGTAACTCTTGTTTTTTTTGCAAACACACATGACAGCAAAGGGTTAAACTATCTTTTGTGTGTTTTCATTGGAGGGGTATTTTTAATGCTAACCCTGACTGAGAGTGGAAGTATGATAAATTTAAGCTCTGCAAGATAAGCAAGGATTTGTTCATGAAGAAGATAGGGGATGCTTCAGAGTTAGCAGCCATGAGTCAGTGCAACCATGGAAGAGCAGCTTCTCATGAGCGGCCTTGTGAAGATTGGATGGACTGTTGCAGACTTTATTTCTGTATATTATTTTTTGTGTCCTTGTGCTTTTGTTCATTTTATAGTCTAGTATTTTTAAATTGTAAGATTCGTTTTGTGCATGTCAAGTGCTTTTATCATGATGTGTAGTACAGGTATAAAGTAGTTGCCAAAGTATATATTACTTTTGAACTGCAAATAGGGAGAGATAGGTTCTCTCAGTGTACAGGTGAGCGGTGTTGTGATGCCTTTTTTCTCTGTGGCAGGTTGGTTCAGCTTCTACCCTCACCCTGAACATGAGGGTCACACCAGTCTGGTGGGACTCATTGACCACTGCATGAGTCATTCAGAGTCAGGGGTGTTCTGCTACTCACGGGCAAGGGTTCCAGGATCCCCGTCCTTTCCTGTGAGGCTCACCAAGCCTGTCTCCAGGTTCACTCAGGTAAGGGACTTCAGAGAAGTTTGCCATCTATATGTTTCATTGTACCTAACCATATTGTTATTGTTACATGTGCCATTATTTTTATTATTATTATTATTATTATTATTATTATTATTATTATTATTATTATTATTATTATCACAGTGCTCTCTCATTAATGTGTACAGTGGAACCTTGCATCTGGCGAATACATTAGTCTGAAAATATCACACCAAATGTGAAATCCCCAGATCTGGAAGAAACTTTGAATGGGGAAAAATTAACAAGAGACTTTTATCACCTGAAAGTTACCGTAATTTTCCCATATTTCTGTACTCGTATCCCAAGGAAGTTGAGCATAACTACACAACTAGACAAAGCTGCCTTCCGTCCCTTCCTATATTCTCGCTTTACCTTTGGTCCATCAGGCTTTTTAAGCAGTCCGCCACTACCAGCCGCACCTCCCAAGGTCACCATCACCAGCTGCCTGATACCGCCAGACAGGAAACACGTGCGCGCAGCACAAAAACTAATCGGGGACTGAGGGGAAAAAGGGAAGCGGCTGTAAGCAGATGAGTCCCATGCGAAAGGATTCAGGACTGCGCATGCACGAGGAAGCCACATCTCATGGTTGGTGGAGCATTGCCCCGCCCCGCCCCGCCCTGCCCCTTCTGCTGGCGCCTTCCTCAAAGTGCCCGTTATGTAGATTACGTGAATTTAGGTTGGGTTAGTGTATAGTTGGGGGGGGGGGGTGAGGGGGGGCTTTGTTAGGGGGGTCAAGGTCCCCTAACAAAGCCCCCAAGTTAGGTAGGTTACGTTAAGTTAGGGGGCTAGTTTAGTTGGGGGGGGCCGAGGAGGACGAAGCACCCTGTTAGGGGGATCGAGGGGCCGAAGGCAGATTACGTTAGGTAAAGTTAGGTTAGTGAAATTTATGATCATTTGTTTATATTTCCGAGTGGGAGGGGAGGGGCAGGACAGTGCTCCACCAATTACAAGGCGTGGCTTCCTCGCATATGTGCAGTCGTGAATCCTTTCACATGGGACTCCTCTGCTTGCAGGTGCAGCCGGGGAGGAGGCAGGTAGCTGTGGTATGGGCTGTGTACAGAGGCAATGGTACCAATTAAAAATGGCTGCCGCCAAGCGAGAAGCTGGATGCACCTATCGGTAGATGCGATGCGACCTCATGAAATGAGGGGCTTTGGAATGCTTCTAACCTATCGCCAGATGCGAAATCGCAAGGCAAATAATGGCAGATGCGAGGTTCCACTGTAATTAGTGCTGGAAACTTTGTGAAATACAAATTCATAAAATATGAAGTGAGTAGCATCTATTAAGAAAAAATACAATTGGTCTCTGGCTGGCAGATCCAGACTAATTTTTTTTCAAACTTTACCAGGATTTTCTTCTCTCTTCTTAGCTTGTACTTTCCATCCTCATACGTAGCTAATTTATAGTTTACAATTCTCCTGTTATAGGTGTCAGAGGCCATATTACAGTACCCTCCCGAGTTTCACGCTATCCAAGTTTCGCTATCCTCGAGTTTCAAGCACAATCCTAAATTCTTACCACCCAGACTTCACACATTATCGCCCAGAGTTTTGCATTGCTAAGACATGTACGGGTCACATCTACCTGCTGTCAGCATGACGTGCAATTCCTTGAGGCGGTGTCGCACTGGCCATTTTCCTCCAATCATTGGGGCAACTGGCAACTGAGGTTGCCCGTGGGCCCAATCGGGAGTGATTTGTCGGTTGTCCGAACGGAGGGAAAATGGTTGGGGGTACAAGCAACCACGTGGCTGTATGTAAACAAACAGACGACGGCAGTGGCTGAGGAGTGAGGAACAATGGAAAATGGCCAACCAAGAAACTTGTAATGTGGACTGGCAGAGCTGCTTTGTTCATTAATTAATCAATACAGGGCGACTGCATTGTTTACGTTGTGAATATGGACAACCGACCGTGGCCGTGTGTGACGCACACACGGAAAAGTTGGAGTTGCCGGTCACCCGTATTGCCTACGCGGTTTGAGAAGAAAGGCTCAGTGTGACACCAGCACAGTCACACAAGCTAGTTTCTCAGGAATTTCCCACCTAAATTATCTCCCAACAATTTTCTGCCTTGAATTTACCCTCAAGTTTGGTCACAGAGAGGACTGTTGCATCCTGGGATATATCAGCTGAAAAGCAAAACAAACAATGGATCCAGACGTTGCTGTTTGCTTAAAAAAAATAAAAGAAAGCATTTGTTGGTTTGTGAGTGGTTAGCTCAGAGACAAAAGGAGAGTGTGTTACAGCTTGCTACTGTAAACTGCTACGAGAACTTAACAGTGAGGACCCAGACATGATGAGGCAGTGGCTATGCTTGGACAAGACTCAAGACCAAGCCCTGCTCAACACAGTTACTCCAAGCTTATCTAGCTTCGTGGAACTCTTTGTGGTACTGGAATAAACATGCGGACAGCTACTGAACTGATCAGCTGATTTGCTCCTCTTCTTCTTGTGACCACAACTTACCGACCTCATGAGAAAATAATTGACATGTTGGTTTTTACTAGAATTTTGATGAGTTTCCTGTGAAATACGGCAGACTTTAAATCTACAAAATTCTTGAGAAACTACCAGTTGGGTGACCGTGTCCACACGTGCTGGGGCGAGATTCACAGAGATGGGCGCTAATGGCCCGCGGTAAAAGCTACGAACTAATTATTTAACTATCAACATTGACTTCAGATTCACCAAGTTTTCATTTCATCAGAGTTAGAGGCCACTAGAAGGCTGTAATTTGGCATGTAGCCCCTCTTGGCAATGTAGTTTGACCAACTCGAAGGATGTTTTGATAGCTTGATTCTAAGTTCATCGTCGAGCCGTCATAAAATAGCCTGTTTTTCGAACGTTTTGCCACGATTTGGACACGTCCTAGATTTTTGCTTGTAACTTTTTTATTTATTTAATGTTTTCCAATTTTTCTTTTCTGATTATTAATCTGTATTAAAAGAGCTTTCATTTGCCACCAAGCACGCCTTCCTAGCTTTAGTAGTTTTCGCTCGAGCTCGACCAGAATTCGTGACGAACATTCACCCAATCTGATTAATTTCACACGCCGTGACGAAAAACCTTCCTGATGCCACAAAAATTAATATATCTGCATAAAAATTCATATATGAACACATGAATATATTGACTATCTTGTATTAAAACCATTTTAAGATATCTGTATAAAAAAGTTACTATTTTTATATAAACATTTCACTATGTAAATCAACCTATATTAATCTTCTCGCACACCGTAAGTTTCCAACAAGTTTCTGTTCCACTCACCATGCATTTCTCAGGCCCGACCGGCCTTTTTTTGCCGCCGTGATACTCTACATTCCTGGACCCATATTACCCTCACAGATATATCTTACCCCAATAAATTTGGTATCAATGGCTTCATAAAGACTTGTACTAGAACATGCGCAAATAAAAATGGAGGAAAATATATATATAAACAATACAAACTTATTTCAAGTCTCCGTATAGAGTATTGTAGACAATAAATCCTAAGTACCAACTCTTCCCCACTCTCTAGCTCGAAATTTTGTAGGCCAACATTTTTAGCCGAATATATGTTTTGAAGTAGAATTTTGTGAGGATTCTTATGGTATCCTCAAAATCCTCATACGCCTATTAGTTCCCGAGTTACACCGAGAAAACTGTTTTTTCCTCTCCTATCAGAGTAGGCTGACAAATAAAAATCACTCAAAGCTCCTCATCTACACTCCTTAGAAAGGTTGCCATATATTACCATTAAGAAACTTATCCCAACAAATGACACTCCCAAATGTGACGCACTTTCACCAAAAACTTAATTTTCAATGAAATTTTTTAAAACTTTTATGACGTGAAACGTGTCATCGTGCGCGAGAGGGTTAAGCGCTTTATTATGCATTTAATTTTTTTTTAGTATTCAACCATATTTTTTTCCAATTTATGAATAATATAGTTAATTTGCTTTTATTTGATACCATATACAGTCGTCCCTCAAACAGTACAGGGGTTAGGGACCCAGGACCCCCGTACTATTCGAAAATCCATATAAAATTTGTGCCCCCCTTAGAAACACTTCTGGGCTCCGTTTGAGGGAGGGAATGGGGACTCTCGGAACGTCCCGAGTGCTCTCAAATGCGCAACTCGGCAGCACGAGTTGCCAACTCGGCTTGTCCACTGGCTCCCAACTATGAGAGATGGAGCACCTTCGTGCTGTGATGATGTCATCAGCAAATATGGCGGCCCAAACAAACACATATAAGTGTTTACATTGCATCGCGGTCTTAGTTCTAATTTCCATTCTGTGGAACACCATCTCTCCTCCTCTAAACCTCACCTTCTCTTCCTCACCGAAACACAGGTTTCTGAGGCTACTGACAGCAATCTCTACTCTGTTCCCTCCTACTATCTCTATCCTAAATTTCAATCCAAAGCTGGATGTTGCACCTACGTGCGCAACATCACTTGCTCTCGTGCCCACGACCTTGACTCTTCTGAATTTTCCACCATCTGGCTAAGACTTCATTGTCATTCTATTACTAAATACATCTGTGCTGTTTATCTCTCACCTAACTCTACTAACTATGTAAAATTCTTTGACTACTTGAACTCTAAAGTGGAGCACATCTTGACTCACTCTCCCTTCGCTGAAATCTCCATCTTGGGAGATTTCAATGTTCACCACCAGCTTTGGCTTTCATCCTCTTTCACTGACCAGCCTGGTGAACAAGCCTACAACTTTGCTCTCCTCAACGACCTAGAGCAGTTGGTTCAGCACCCTACACATATTCCCTACCGCCTTGGAGACAGGCCCAACATTCTAGACCTCTTCCTTACCTCAAACCCTTCTGCTTACTGTCAAACTGTTCTCTCCGTTGGGCTCCTCCGATCATAACCTTATTTCTGTATCCTGTCCTATCGCTCCTGTTCATCCTCTGGACCCACCGAAGAGGCGATGCTTCTGGCATTTTGCTTCATCTCGGTGGGATGACCTGAGGATGTACTTTTCCGATTTCCCGTGGTATGATTACTGCTTCCAGGAGAGAGACCCCTCTGTGTGTGCCCAGCACATCACAGAGGTGATTGTCTCTGGAATGGAGGCATACATTCCATGTACTTTCTCTACTCCTCATGCTAAAAAGCCTTGGTTTAATCATGCTTGTTCTCGTGCTATTAAAGATAGAGAGGCAGCTCACAAAAGGTTCCAGAGCCTTCGCACTCCTACTAATCATGAACTTTATATTTCAGCCCGGAATTGTGCCAAATCTATTCTCCGACTCGCCAAAACCTCTTTCATCAATAGAAAATGTCAACACCTTGCTTTTTCTAATTCTTCCCGTGACTTCTGGCACCTAGCCAAAAATATCTCCTCCAATTTCACTTCTTCCTCTTTCCCTCCTCTCCTTAATCCTGATGGCAGCACTGCCGTCTCATCTGTCTCTAAGGCTGAACTCTTTGCTCAAACTTTCTGTAAGAACTCCACCCTGGACAATTCTGGGTATATGCCTCCTACTTATCCCCCCTCTGACTCTTTTATGCCTGTTTTTAAGATTCTTCATAATGATGTTTTCTATGCCCTCTCTGGTCTCAACTCTCAGAAGGCTTATGGACCTGATGGAGTGCCTCCTATTGTCCTTCAAAACTGTGCTTCTGTGCTGACACCCTGCCTGGTCAAACTCTTTCGTCTCTGCCTATCAACATCTACCTTTCCTTCCTGCTGGAAGTATGCCTTTGTACAGCCTGTGCCTAAAAAGGGTGACGGTTCCAATCCCTCAAACTACCGTCCTATAGCTTTACTTTCCTGTCTATCTAAAGCTTTTGAATCAATCCTTAACCGGAAGATTCAAAAGCACCTTTCCACTTCTAACCTTCTATCTGATCGCCAGTATGGGTTCCGCAAGGGGCGTTCTACTGGCGATCTTCTTGCTCTCTTAACTGACTCTTGGTCATCCTCTCTTAGCTGTTTCGGTTAAACTTTCTCTGTTGCACTAGACATATCAAAAGCCTTCGATAGAGTCTGGCACCAGTCTTTGCTTTCTAAACTGCCCTCTTTCAGATTCTATCCCTCTCTCTGTTCCTTTATCTCCAGTTTCCTTTCCAGCCGTTCCATTTCTGCGGTGGTAGACGGTCACTGTTCTTCCCCTAAACCTATCAACAGTGGTGTTCCACAGGGCTCTGTCCTATCACCCACTCTCTTCCTGTTATTCATCAATGATCTTCTTTCCATAACAAACTGTCCTGTCCACTCATACGCCGAGGACTCCACTCTGCATTATTCAACTTCTTTCAATAGAAGACCCCCTCAACAGGAAGTACACGACTCCAGACTGGAGGCTGCAGAACGCTTAACCTCAGACCTTGCTATCATTTCCGATTGGGGCAGAAGGAACCTTGTGTACTTCAATGCCTCAAAAACTCAATTTCTTCCGTTAAGGATTGATTCAAAAGCTTTAGATAGACAGGAAAGTAAAGTAATAGGGCGGTAGTTTGAGGGATTGGAACGGTCACCCTTCCTAGGCACAGGCTGTAGTACAATGGCATACTTCCAGTAGGAAGGAAAGGTAGATGTTGATAGGCAGAGACGAAAGAGCTTGACCAGGCAGGGTGTCAGCATGGAAGCACAGTTTGTAAGGACAATAGGAGGCACTCCATCAGGTCCATAAGCCTTCTGAGAGTTGAGACCAGAGAGGGCATAGAAAACATCATTTGGAAGAATCTTAATAACAGGCATAAAGGAGTCAGAGGGGGGATGAGTAGGAGGAATATGCCCAGAATCGTCCAAAACACCTGCTAAAAGCACCCCAATGCGTTCGAGATCGGTGTTCACCTTGGAGAAGAATTCAGATTTAGGAGAAGTTACGTTTTGGGATGAGTTTCTTTGCCGTAGGGAGAGCATATCATGTGAATGAGAGCAGTGTACGCTGTATCTATCATCTCGGGTCTTGGTCTTAGTTAAGGAGGTAGTTGTCCCTTTCGGTCCCAACTACAGCCTTTGAAACGGCTTATTCCCTCAGAGCAAACACCCTGAAAATCATGGTTAAAAAGAAATTCTTGCCGCAGTAACTGCCAGTGCTCCAAGAGTACTGCAAGAGTGGAGATAAAGGCGTCCTTTTACTAAGCCTCGTCGTTGTTATCGTAATGGCGTCTCTCTCGCAGCAAAATGGCGTACGCTGATCTTCCTGGTGACGTTTAACATGCATTACTAGCTGTCCTGACTGATGAACTCCTTACAACAGAAGATGAAAAGGAAGCTGTCAATAAAACTTTGAGAGTGAAAGAGCCAGGTAGGACGCGTGGCAATGGTTTTAAGTTAGACAAATTCAGATTCAACAAAGACATAGGCAAGAATTGGTTCACCAATAGAGTGGTGGACGAATGGAACAGGCTTGGGAGCCATGTTGTGGCTGCCAATACCATAGACACATTCAAGAAGAGGTTAGAAAGCCATGGATGGTGAGGTAAGGTGGGGTTTAGTGTACAGGAGCTGCCTTGTATAGGCCAACCGGCCTCTTGCAGACTCCTTACGTTCTTATGTTCTTATGTTTTTATGTTATGGTGGCACAGAGAGGTGAAATGCAATGGAAACACTTATATGTGTTTGTTTGGGCCGCCATATTTGCTGATGACGTCATCACAGCACGAAGGCGCTCCACCTCTCAAAGCCGGGAGCCAGCGGACGTGCCGAGTTGGCAACTCGTGCAGCCGCGTCATGCGTCTGAATCACTCGGGACGTTCTGAGAGTCCAGATTCCCTCTCTCAAACGCAGCCCAGGAGTGTTTTTAAGGGGGGCACTAATATTATATGGATTTTTGAATAGTACGGGGGTCCTGGGTCCCTAACCCCCGTACTATTTGAAAGACATAGATATATATATATATATATATATATATATATATATATATATATATATATATATATATATATATATTAGATATATATATATTACATATATATATATATATATATATATATATATATATATATATATATATATATCTATATATATATATATATATAGACACACACACACACACACACACACACACACACACACATACAGTCATCCCTCAAATAGTATGGTTTCCAATAGCACTGTTTTGGTTTTATACAGATTGTACAGTCATCCCTCAAATAGTATGGTTTCCAATAGCACTGTTTTGGTTTTATACAGATTGTCATGTAAGAAGTTTTTAGGATTTTTAAATTTCCCGCTCGTTGTACCAAGTAGCCATGGCGTGAGTGGCAACACTGTTCTACCAAAACACCTGCTGAAAGCACCACAAAGCGTTCGAGAAAGGTGTTCACCTTGCAGAAGAATTCAGATTTAGGAGAAGTTACGTTTTGAGATGAGTTACGTTGCGGTAGGGAGTGAATGAGAGCAGTGTTCACTGTATCTATCATAGTGTAAAAAAAATTCTTGCCGCAGTAACTGCCAGTGCTCCAAGAGTACTGCAAGAGTGGAGATAGAGGCCGTCCTTTAACTAAGCCTCGTCAATGCTATGGTAACGGCGTCTCACTCGCAGCAAAATGACATACGTTGATCTTCCTGCCAGTGCGTTTGAGAGAGCGAGTTGGGACATCTTGGGCGCCCAGACCACCCCTGGCAACATTTAACATGCATTACTATCTGTCCTGGCTGACAAACTCCTTAAAACAGAAGTTGAAAAGGAAGCTGCAGTGGTTATGGTTATGGTGACAGCTCAAGGGCACAAAAAAAGGAAACTAATAGAAAAAAGCCCACTACTCGCTGCTCCTTCAAAAAAGAATTAAAAGAGGTGGCCGAAAGAGAGGTCAATTTCAGAAGAGGTGCCCTGATAACCTTCTCTTGAAAGAGTTCAAGTCGTAGGCAGGAGGAAATACAGATGAAGGAAGATTGTTCCAGAGTTTACCAGTGTGAGGAATGAAAGAGTGAAGATGCTGGTTAACTCTTGCATAAGGGGTTTGGACAGTACAGTCGTCCCTCATATAGTACGGTTTCCAATACAGGTAACTCTCGATTTACGCGAGTATTGTGTCCTTGAAGAGGTCGCGTAAATCAAAAACAATGTAAATCAAACAAGAGGTAGGTTTCTATTGAAAAATAAATATTCACTTCATTCAGTGGAGAGAGAGAGAGAGAGAGAGAGAGAATATCCATACCACCGAGATATCCACTCAGGAACTCAGTCTCAGCCTCACTCGTGTGAGGAAGAAATGAGGGACACCATGAGCGACTGGCTAGTATTGGTACCGGTACCGAGCAGTCTGGTACTGGTACCGTACCATAAAGCTGTTACCGTTAGTACCGGTACTGGTACCGGTACCTGCCCACCCCTATTGTTGAGTAGCGTGGCAGCGTGGGTACTGTATTGTTGTTCAAGTGGCACGCAGGAAAAACTGAGCTCAGCTGTGTGGCCGCGGCGCCGTGTGAGTCCAGTTGCGTGAGACATCTGGTGGCCACTCCATAAAATATTGTGTATAAGTGAAAAAATGTGTAAATTAAACATTTATTTGGAATTTGGACCCCGCATTATTTAAAAAATGCGTAAACCAAACTCGCGTAAATCGAGTTATCTGTAGTACGGGTTTGGTTTTATACGGATTGTCATGGAAGATTTTTTTTAGGGGTTTTAAATTTCCCGCTCGTCGCACCAAGTAGCCATGGCATGAGTGGCAACACTGTTTTACCAAAACACCTGCTGAAAGCACCACAAAGCGTTTGAGAAAGGTGTTCATCTTGCAGAAGAATTCAGATTTAGGAGAAGTTACGTTTTGGGATGAGTTACGTTGCAGTAGGGAGAGTAAATCACGTGAATGAGAGCAGTGTTCGCTGTATCTATCATCTTGGTCTTGGTCTTGGTTCGGGAAGTAGTTGTCCCTTTCAGTCCTAACTACAGCCTTTGAAACGGCTTACTCCCTCTTGCCGCAGTAACTGCCAGTGCTCCATGAGCGCTGCAAGAGTGGAGATAAAGGGCGTCCTTTTACTAAGCCTTGTCACTGCTATGGTAACAGAGTCTCACTCGCAACAAAATGGTGTACGCTGATCTTCATGGTGACGTTTAACATGCATTACTAGCTGTCCTGGCTGACAAATCAGTATAAAACCGAAACCGTACTATTTGAGGGACGACTGTATATATATATATATATATATATATATATATATATATATATATATATATATATATATATATATATATATATATATATATATATATATGGTATCAAATGAAACCAAATTAAATGCATTATTCATAAATTAGAAGAAATATGGTTGAATACTAAAAAACTTAAGAAATGTATAATAAGGTGCTTAATATAGGTTGATTTATATAGTGAAATGATTATATAAAAATAGCAACTTTTTTATATAGATATCTTAAAATGGTCTTAATACACAACAGTCAACATATTGAAGTGTTCATATATGAATTTTTATGCAGATATATTATTTTTTGCGGCGTCAGGAAGGTTTTTCGTCGCGGCGCATGAAATGAGTCAGATTCAGTGAATGTTCATCGCGACTTCTGGTCAAGCTCGAGCGAAAACTACTAAAGCTAGGAAGGCGTTCTTGGTGGTAAATGAAAGCTCTTTTAATACAGATTAATAATCAGAGAAGAAAATTAGGAAAACATTAAATAAATAAAAAAGTTAGAAGCAAAAATCTAAGACTTGTCCAAATCACAGGATAAGGGCCGAAAAACAGGCTATTTTGTGACGGCTCAACGACAAACTTAGAATCGAGCTATCAAAACATCCTTCGAGTCCATCAAACTACATTGCCAAGAGGGGCTACATGCCAAATTATAGCCTCTTAGAGGCAATAGCAAGGCCACACTAGACAACAACGGCAAAATGTCTGGAGTTCGTCAAAATCGCTCTCGACAAGGTTTACGTTTTGAGCTCCAGTGACGAAACTACTGGGAGTAGGGAAACGTTAGGCACCATTTTGAAAAGCACATTGGCAGGCCTAAATCATTTGTTAAATAAGTTTTTTTGAAATTCTCAAAAAAAATGAGTAAGTTTCAAGGTTGAGATCGCAAAAATACTGGGGGGTTTTCAGTCTTTTTGTGAATATATTCGATTTTCGACCCTTTCAAATTAGTTTTTGAGTCCAGTCGCTAGTTATAAAATATAGCCCTTGCATTTTGCTGTCGCTTGATACCAATAACCTTCCTGTAGCCCCAGAAATAAGGGAGTTATGGCGATTCGCACCAAAGTGGTTGATTTGTCAAAATTCACTGCTTAATGACAAGGGCGCCGCAAAATCACAAGAGAAAGACGTCCATTACTTGAGATGTCACTAGCATATGGGACGTAAAAGTGTGCTGACCTCTTAGGGGTTAAATAAACACCCCACCAAGTCATTGTGCCGGGGGTTGTGTTGGCGGGGGATGGTGTAACGAAGGACATGTCAGTTATGTGAGTGGCCAGCGTCACCTCTGCTGCATCTTCTTACTTTCTGCTAATGTGTCATTCAACAACGATTGCTGTTTCCAATATATGGTTGCTTATAGGAGGTGCTGCTGGAATGTTGTGAGGGGGCTGTTGTTGTGGATGCCATTTTTTAGTCAACTGGTATCTACTAGGTCTAGGGGTAAGCTGTATAGCAGACTGTAGGCCTATAAACTGGTAGAGTAGCGACTAGCATCTTTTTTTTTTTTTTTTCTGCAACATGAGCAGTATTTACAGAATCCAGAGGCAACTGAGGGGGTGGTGTGAGTGTTAGCCTAAACATCCAAACACTCAGCTCTTCTTATCAAAATAGAATTAGCCGGCTGTTGACTGTAATTACTGTAGTCATTGATGCCTTACCTTTGGATATGACAAAATGTTACACTATAAGAATATTGTATTAACCCGGTAGCTGCAGGGATCATGTTTCTTAATGGTCCCTCCCAAGCGAAAAAAATGAGAAAAAATCACCCCTCACACAAATCATTTCATAATATATATCAAAGCATTTGTGATCAGATTATGTATCATCTATTTTGGGGGGTTTATATTATGGCACAAATTTGGCCCGTCGCTGCTACCAGGTTAATGAGGCACTGTGGTGTGTGGTGGGGTGCTGGACTGCCCAGGCCTAACTGTAAATGGTGCTGATGCCTAAATGTGTTTAAAAAATGCTGTTCTAAAGCTTATGAATTAAATGTCACCTGCCCCTAAAGTGATTATTTCAGGGCTATGATAAAGAGACAGTCAACTCTTGAAGCCACACAATCACCATGTATCACCTTGAACATGTTTCAGGTCATAGGTAATAATATTACGATTATACATTTTATAATAATGATCCAACAGGCACATTGATATTCCAGTCTTTTCTATGGTGGTCTTTTATTTTCAGGTGCGATCCTTACAATACCTGTGCCGCTTTGTGATTCGTCAGTACACAAGAGTTGACCACATTCAGTCTCTGCCGCTGCCCACCCGCATCAAGGGCTACCTGGAGGAGGGACACTACTGACCAGGACAACAGGGGATGGTCTATGACAGGGCCATTGTGCCACATGACATTATGCAAAATTGGACCGTTGGAAATTTCCACTGTAAGCCCTCCAAGGAGCTGGCTGTCCAATGTTAATATTTGACTTACAGACACAGAAGTGTGCATCATTAGTCAGTGTTTTGTCTGTGAGTGATGGTGGGATTGCATTATGTACAGAATTGTGCTCTTCCATCATAAGAGGCTGATGTTAAACCATGTTAAAGCCTGCATGTGTGTGCATGATATTTCCACGGTGAGGAGCACCAGCGGCCCAAAGTAGATAAGGTCTTGTCTGTCTGTTCCACCTGCTCCTTGGCATACAAGCCGGGAGACCAGGCACTCCACAGCCTGGTGTTTGCCCAACAGAAGGTGACTTAGTGTTAGGAATGGTGCTGTTCACAAGTAATGTTGTAATCAGGTTGCAGGTTTCTGTATTTTGACCTGTTTACTGTCACTACTACTTTATGGCAGTGACAGAGATCTGGTCTGATGTGTATGATGTGGCTGTTCATAGTCTGTTTTATCAATATTTTCATTTGATTACTGCTACTTCATTATTTGTTGAATTTTGAAGAACTTCATCCACTCGTACAGCTAATTTTATTTATGAAAAAGCAGTTGAAACATCGTCAAGGTCAGAAATTCATTATGTGGGTGACACATCGCTGTGCACCGCTTGATGATGTGCAATGTTCAGTGTTATGCTGGCTGATGGCACAAAGATACACACACACGGTCATGAGGAGGCTGCAAGAGGCCAGGCAGCCTGCACACGTCAGCCCCTGAAACACATGGCTCGGCCGTCAGGACATCACAGGGCCATACAGTGGTTTTGTTATATCATTGCACTACATGTTTTTTTTAACCAAGTAGTAGTATAAGTTGCAGTTATACATATATATTTATTTTTTTGAGGGGAAGCATTTTAATAAATAGTTAAAGACAAGAATCATAAATGTTTACTCATATGAAAGTTTCTCATGAAGGAGAGTTTCGCTTTGAATATTTTACATTTTTTGATAGAATGAGTATTCATTGGTCTGCTCTGGCATCTGTTATTTATAGCTGGGAGTTTATCAGTGTTCTTAAGCATGAAGACATAGAGGCTATTTTGTTCCCCAAAGAGAAGAACAAGCATTATTGAAGGCATTATGTTCAGTTTTGTTTGTATTTTTCAGGTATTTCACAGAGGTGACAGGGAGGCACTGAGTGCTGGAAGCAGTGAAGAGGTTTACTAAAACAGTGTTGTGTGCACGAGGGCCAGCTGCTGTTCATGTGGTGGGTTTCGTGCCCAAATAACACGTAGACAGGACTGTGTAATGTTGCCATGACTAGTTGAATGAAGCGCAAACTAAATTGTAGAAGGAAGGTCCAGAGATGAAAGCATATGGAGAAAATGTAGGTAGATGATGCAGACTAACTCAGATCAGAGGGGCTGCATTGATCATGGGTCACAAGTTAATCAGACATATGAATGCATATACGTGAGAGTCAGTCTAGAGAAAAACGAGGACATTGTAGGAGAAAAGAAAAATACAACCAGCAATGTCGAGAAGTATATGTCTAGATATGTGTGGAGACTTACGGAATGTTGCTGGAACTTAAGGGTCTGTAATTGTGTTGACTGGAAAAAGAGGAAGGTCCTGGTGTTCTGGTGAAGAAGAAAACAATTTCATGAGTTAAAAAAAAAAAGGCAGAATTTTTGTCGTACTCAGATCACTTGGAGGTTTGGTGTTGAGATAGCAAATGGTCTCCATGAGGAGTCTTGCAGCTGAATGGCTTCATTTAGCATGAAGAGGAGAGGTCAGGAATGGGAGCAGCACAAGTCAGTAGGTGCTGGACTATCTCTCAACAGAGTAGGTAACGAGATGAAAAAGCAATTGGCAGAAATTGTGCATATTCCCACAGGAAAAATGGAGAGGATAAGAATTAAACAAGAGTTTGCACAAAACATTAGTGAGGGTAGTCAGCATAAATGATGGACTGAGTGTGAGGACAAAGAATATAACCAGTCAGGGCTATGGAAATGACACTTCATAGACTGGAATCCAAGAAGATTGTGAGGGAGAATGAATGAACCAGACCTTTATGGGATAACTGGCTGCCAGGTTCTTGCTGATGAGCATTTCACTGATGTACTATTAGCTGGAATCTGACCAACAGTGTGCAGGACCATGCATTGCAGCCACTTGTCCTAAACCTTTCCTTTATCTCTCTCTCTCTCCCCACTGTGGGTGAAAAAGTAGTCGATGGTGACAATTTATCTGTGTTGTAGCCCCAAAACATTGTGCTGGAGTGACTGAGTGTAGTCATTATATGTGTAGCACTGAATGCAAGCTCATGAGATTTTTCTGAGGAACTAATTTCAACAAACTCTCAGACAACATTGGTTATGACTACTGATTGGCACAGTTGATCTTGCTTTTAGATCAGAGGTTTCCAACCTTTCTCTGGTGGCAAGCATCCAGCATTTCCCAAACCAAAAGATCTCTTCCATGTGTATGAAGCAGTTAAAAATGTGCTTGATTCAAAAGATAAAAATAAAAAGGTTTCCTACCAAAGATTTATAGCTATAATCAATACAGTTCAAATATTAATCAGAATTTATTGTATTTTTTAAGGTTCTCCAGGGCAGGAGTGTTCATGGAGTTGAGGGAGCAACTCCAAACAGTGGTTTGGCACAGAGGTGTTGGTAGCCATGAAGCAGAGCCTTGTGATGCCTGTCTTTCATACTTTGGCAAATCTTGAAGACATAAAGCATGAACCAGTATTCCTAAAGTAGTTTGTTATACAAGTTAAAAAAAAAAATCCTCATATTCAATGTATAGTAAGATCTCATATCTAACAAATTTGCATCTAGTGACACTATTAGACCTCTACCATATTTGTATCTGATGAAGTTTCTCATCTAACAAAAAAAAAATCCCAGACTTGCGGTTCAGATCCATTGCCACTTTGGCAGAATGCGTGACGGCATTGGTATCTGCCCCCCCCCCCTCCTCCCTCCTCCCTCAGTCCTCACCATGCATAGTGTGTTACATGGCTGCCTCTTGCTGCTTTAAAGTTGGCCAGATTCCCATCTAGCATGCCTTAGATGGTAGTTTACACCTTACTTCAAGAGGAGGGTGGTGGTGGTGGTGGTAAGGAGGGAGGAAGAGTGGCCTAGGAGCCTCTCTCCTAACATTATTCCTTTTTTTATTTTATAGTTTAGCTTACTGTGTATGATTATATGACTAAAATTGATTCCAGTAACTTACATTATAAGTGAAAATAGGGTATAAATAGCAGTTTGATCCATCTTTTTCCCCGCTATAAATTTTCCTTTGTGTTTGCATCTAACGAATCAGCATCTGAAGAGTTTTTTGGTCTCCAGTAATCACTAGATGCAAGATTTTACTATAGCATGAACAGTGTTTTCATTTGAATTAATGAAAATTGGCATTATTGGAAGGAATACTTTTCTTATTTCATTCAAAGAGCATTATATTATAGAGGTTATTCCTCATGCACTACTTCAGTTGGAGGGTTCCTCTCCTCCCACACCATGACAAGCTAAGAGAGGCTCTGCTTTCACTTGCAGTATGAAAAACAAATAAATTAAAATTTAGTTCACAACAGTAAAATATATAATACATTCTTTAGCATGATTTATTACATAATGCAAAGACTGAAAGACTAGTTAGTTTGGCTACTTAACAGCCAGGTATGGAAATGCAGCCACTTTTCCCACCTGTGGACTGAAGAAGGCAGCACAAACAAATCACTCTAATATTATGTAAAACTCACCTGCAGCATTATATATATATATATATATATATATATATATATATATATATATATATATATATATATATATATATATATATATATATATATATATATATATATATATATATATATATATATGCTATTGTAGGGAAAAAAATTGCCAGGGTAACTGCAGTGAGAAATCATGGCATAAGTGCCTGAAATGAGGGGCAAACCCTCGCTGATGGCTGAAAATCATTCCCAAAACACTCGACAAAAAAGGTGCACCAGAAATGGAAACTAGAATCTTCTTGTGTAATAAATAAATAACTACGCCTCACAGATTGGCAGGACGTAATGAGGCAACAAAGTAAATGTTAGCAGTGATCACAAAATGGTTTGATGTGAAATCAACATCAACCTGAGAAGAGAAATAACTTGGTGAGAAAGTTTTTTACAAAATTTATGAACTTGCATACAAAAAATCTGAACTTGCAGAGTCATCATCTAAAGTAGACATGCAGCACCTGGAGCACAAACCCTGCATCCTCTACACCAGCACACACCCCAGGGGAATAAGGATTTTTGTTATTATTATTTATTTTTATTTTATTATTATTATTATTATTATTATTATTATTATTATTATTATTATTATTATTATTATTGTTATTATTGTTATTATTATTAGTTATTATTATTATTATTATTATTATTGTTATTATTATTATTGTTATTATTATTATTGTTATTATTATTATTGTTATTATTATTATTATTATTATTATTATTATTATTATTATTATTATTATTATTTTCTACATTTGGCTGGTGACAGTAGGCTTTTTTTGACAGTAAAGGAAGCAGTTCAAGGGAAAAAAAATTGCCCGCTAGCATTGCTCATATGAAAGAAAGTAGAGAATGTTGACTGAAAGAGGTCGATTTAGGATGGAGAGGTGTCCTGAATGAGGTCAAGTTGTAAGCAAGTGGAAATACCGACAAAAGAAGGCTGTTTCACAGTTCACCAATGAAAGGAATGAAAGAATGAAGATGCTGGTTAACTCTTGCATAGGGGATTTAGACAGTATAAAGATGAGTTAAGAGTTGAAAGTTGAGTGCAGTGGGGACCACGGAGGGGTGGACCCACGCAGTTAGTAAGTTCAGAAGAGCATGAAAACATTGATACAAGATAGAGACAACATTGTGGTGGAATTTAAAAGATAGAAGACTGTCAGTACGAGAAGGGGAGTTGATGAGAGCCTTGACTGTCTAAAAGGGCTGTATGTGTGGACCCCTCACACACAAGAGATGCTTACTCACAAGGGCAGACAAAGCCCTTGTATATGGAGAGCATCTGACAGGGAGAAAAGAACTGGAGGCAATGCAGAATGCCTATCCTCAAGGAAGCTGATTTAGTATGAGAGGAGATAGGTTTCTAATTAGGATTTTGAGTTAGGGATAGACCGAGGATGTTTAGTGTAGAAGAAAGTGAGAGCTGAGTGTTATCAAAGAGTAGGGGATAGGTGTTTGGAAGATTGTGTTGACTTCATAGGTGGATAAATTGAGTTTTTGAGGCAGTGAAGGACACCAAATTCCTCCTATCCCATTCAGAAATGGTAGGAAGGGCTAAGGTTCATGATTCTGGAGTGTCCAGCCTAGTCTTGTAATTCTTGTTGGAGGCTCTTCTGTCAAAAGATGTTGATTAGTGCAGAGTAGAGTCATCAGCATATACGAGTGGATAGGACATTTTGTTTTGGAAAGATCATTCATGAAGAACCGAAAGAGTGTGGGAGATAGAACAGTGGTGTCCTGCAGGGACACCACCGTTGATAGATTTAGGAGGACAGTGGTCGTCCACCACAGCAGACATAGATCGGCCAGAAAGGAAACGAGAGTTAAAAATACAAAGAGAGGGATAGAAACTAGGAGGGAAATTTAGACGGCAAAGATTTGTGCCAGACTGTCAAAATCTTCTGAGATCTCTAAGGCAACAGCAAAAGTTTCATCAAAACAGCTGAGAGGATGACCAGGAGTCAGTCAGGAAGGCAAGGAAATCGCCAATAGACGTTGCGCCCCTTGCAGAACCCATACTGGCGATCAGGAAGGTCAGAAGTTGATAGATTCTCAAGACTTTCCTGTTAAGGATTGTTTCAAAAGGTTCAGAAAGACAAGAAAATAAAGCTGTGGGACGGTAGTTTGAGGGATTAGAGCAGTCACCCTCCTTAGGCACAGGCTGCATGTAGGTGTACTTCCAGCAGGAAGGAAAGGTAGATGTTGAGAGGCAGAGACGAAAGTTTGACCAGGCAGGGTGTCAGCATGGAAGCACAGTTTTTAGTGACAATAGGAGGCACTCCATCATTCTTGGAACTAGGAAAGAGGCTGAATAATTTAATTATAAATTCAGAACAAATTCAAATTTACTTTATTTAATATAAAGTAAATTTGCTCTGAATATTTTAAATAAATTCTTCAGCCTCCTTCTCAGTTCCAAGAATATTATGGTGTTTCTTATTTTATCTCTTCTTACGTTTAAGCTTCTCTACATCTCACCGATTTTAAGTCACTGGATTTGAGGTTATTAAATAGTTACATCCTTCGCTATGTCAGGTTTCCCAGTAAAAAGTTTTTCTTCACCTCTCCATTAAGGTGTTTTTAGATCCTTTTCTTGTCAGCTCTTGTCTTTATTCAGCATTTATTTTCCTTCCTGTTCTCACACCTATTCAAAAGAATCCAGTAACTACTACAGTAAGATTTTTGGTCTCGACTCTGGCACTAAGTCTCTCCATGACTTCAAAACTGGGTTTTATACTTTTTGGTTGAAACTTCCATTTACTCATCCAACTTGATGAAGTATTGATCATTCAAAGTTGATGTTGGTGCCTAAGCTTGAAGTATTTAAAACTTTTATCCTTTGTTCAGCTTCATGATTCCTGTTACTCTTTAATGCTACAGAATTGTTCTTTGTTTCTCACTACATTCTTGTTGATAAGAACAACTTCATGCTCCTTCCCATTCATAAGACCTTTGTAACAAGATAATAATAATGTCAGTTAGGCAAGACCAAGCATACCTCAACCATCCTCCTAACATCACAGACTTATGACGTACCATTAACGTATTTGAATTCTAGCAATGCAGTCAAGATGCTTTTGCGTGCTGGTCATATTGTACGCTGCCAGGGTCAAATTTCAAAGGCAGCTTGATTATACCCAGTGTTAGTAGCCCTTGCTCTGGAGCAGGTTTGACCGGCATTGTGACCAGATACTCCTTTGCTGCTGGGGACTGAGGGCTGGTGTGTGTCATTGTTGGAAAGCCTTTGCCATATTACACCAGGGTTGCCATGTCTCATGTGGTGGTTTCCTGGTGCCACCCTATCCACAATATTCAGTGGCTCCTATAGTAGGAACCTCCTATACCTATGAGGCCTCCCCAGTTTGCCAGCTGGGTGTGCATCAGCTAGCCGTGGAACCCTGCCACTTGGAAGATGGGCCCTGGCATATGCCAGGGATTTTCAGCAGACCCAATTTCTTGGGAGTGGTCCACCTGGCTGGGGCCTGCAAACCTGCCATCCCTGCCACGTTAGCTGTTGCCTCAAGGTTTCACCGTAATCCTGGCACAAGAGACGTACGAAGGAGAAGATTTGTGTTGAATATTTATTTTTTATGCATTTGTTCATAGAACTTTCATTATACTAATCATCTTAATGGGTGTTACTGTAACTCAGTGACACAGCCTTTGCAGGGTCTTTTCAAAGAGGGCGTGAATATTTAGGGTCAGTATGCTGACCAGCATTGCTGTCAGTCAGTCCTCTATTTCTTTTAATTTGTGTGTTTTCCATCATATACCAGAGGCTTCATGCTGCAAGTAATTTTACCAACACCACAGATAATGTAATTTTACAATAGCCAAGATAATGTAATTTTACAATAGCCATGTCTCTCACTGCCTTCCTGAGTCCACCAGAGACATTTCTTGAGTTGAAAATTTTCAAAATCACTTTTATAGGAACAAAAAAACAAAAAAAAAAAATAGCTGTGAAATAATTTTCAGTCAAAGATTCAAATAAGTGTGTATCAAATTTATGTAAGACAATCCTGTGAGTGGAAAGGTATTCATTTTGTACATAGGTAGATTAATCAAATCTGTGATCTGTAGTTGTGACAGAGATTGCCACGGCTGGTCACCTCCCATGATTATGGTATTTTCTTCTAGCAGTAAAACTTGTCTTAAGAGGTATAGACTTGCTCTGTTGTGATCTCAGTCTCATATTTTTATGAAACAAAACTGTATAGAGAGAATATAATTATGTATGATAGCTGTAGATATTTTGGTAGTTCCAATACAACTAATAAAAGTAGTTGCCACCTAATGTGTAAAAATCAGAGGTTGCTCAACTCCATTATTGTTACTGGAAATTGGCAGTTTGTTTCTTCTTGCCACTTAAACAACATACAGTTGTAAGAAATATCTTCAGTCTTGGAGAAGCTATATTGCCAGAACAGTATTGATGAAACTTTCATGTAGGAGGCAGAGAAAAAAGTTGCAGTGTCATAAATTTGATATTCTTATCAATACATTTGTTGGAGTTAATTATGTTCTCATATTTTTGGAATAAAGTAGACTCTTAATGTTGGGGCAGTAGCCAACATGTGTACTTGAGGCATCCACCTCCTCCTGTCCAAAATTACTGTAAATCAAAACTCAGTCATTACTTAAAATATATAAAGTATAGATGGTTATAAACCTGTTACTTTCACCTTACTTCATTACATATTTTCAGTAATCAAAAAAAATATATTATTCCTTATGTTCAGTTTATTAGTTTATAAGAAGTATTACATTGTGTATTTACATGGTCAAAAAGGTTTTCAAGAGCAGAGGGCAAGGGAAATTGCCATTCCCAGCCACTAGGCCTCAGCCCCCTCCTTGGCCACATACCCGGGCTGGTCTTCTGGTTCATGGGGCCACAGGGTGGGGTTCTCAACATTCACAGTCTGAAATGAGGAATAAAACTCATTGACATTTGTGTACTTTACAAACAGAAGCATTAAGATAAAGCTAACTCTACTTTGACCACTTGCTTTGTTTGGTGTTTCTCTTAAAGGTTACTTTTTCAGAGACTGCTTAATTCCTCTGAAAAATGGCCTATTTGATTTTTTTTTTTTATATTTAAAATGGTCTAAATTAAACATCCAACCGTTTCTCTAAATACTTGCATGTATTCATGAGTAAAGTGTGTTTAAACAACTACATTTGGTCTCAATTTTTGCAATGTTTCCACTGCAAGAGTTGCAGATAAATCATGCAAGTATAATTTCTCTGTGAGAAATACAGGAGAAACTTTCATAATGGCCCTCATCTTTTCTAATGATATAAGTAATACGGTACTCGTACTTCGTCTTAGACGTCATCTCATTTCTAGACAAAGTCTGTTTACACACAAAATTTTAAATTTGTGCATTTAAGATAGATCATATCCTTCTATAAGGATGTGAGTGCCTCTACGTGTGAAAGGGGAGTTGAGTGAGTTTTGGTGTTGGTATGGGGTGTGTGATGTCACCATGGCATTTTGATGGTGTTCATGGACGGTTGTATAAGAGAAATGAAAGCTTGGTCAAAGCCTGTAAGTGAGAGGTACAGAGGAGTCATTGGTGGCAGGCCTGTTTGCAGATGATACAGTATTGTTGGCAGAGATGAGGGGACGCTGCAGAGGATAGTGGATAAGTTTGACAGGATGTGTAAGAGGAGAAACCTGAAAGTGAATGCTGGAAAGAGTAAGGTTATGGCATTTGAGGTGAGAAAGCAGACAAGTGATTAAATTTGAAATACAGTGTTAGAACAGAGAGCACAACAAAGTGTAGGACAAGGCTGGGGGGAGAGAGAATGGAGGTGACGAATTTAAATATTTGGGGGCAGTTTTATGTAAGCATGGAAGGTGAGGTGAGAGAAAGAGCAGAGAGGTAGTAGATGCATTGGAGAGAGTATGAGAGGAAGAAGTGTGAGCAAGGAGGTAAAGAGGGACATAAGAAACTATTATCCTCCCAACTGTCGTATGCAGCATAGCAATCGAGAATACGTGCAGTGGAAATGAGTCATATAACAGGTGCATGTCAGGATGGGATGGAGAAAGTGTTGGAAGCATGTATGAGAGGTTTGGTGTGGGTGTGACAGCAAATGGAAGTATGGAGAGTGAGGTGAGGGAAAGAGCAGTGAAGGGCAGAGAGGTAGGTAGTAGGATTGTGGAGTGGTCGAATGAGTGAAGCATGGTGTGCTGAGATGGTTTGGACACATGATTAGAATGAAGGAGAATAAATTTGTGAAGAGTGTATGAGGGAAGGATTGAGGGAGAGTGTCAGGGGAAGACCACCTGTGAAATGGATCAATAGGGTAAGCAAGTACTTATTGGAGTGAGAGTTGGAAGTAGCAGGACTGAGTGTGCTGGGAGGGTGTACCAGAAGAGAGAGAGAGAGAGAGAGAGAGAGAGAAGAGACTGGTAGGCCTATACAAGGCAGCTCCCATAAACCCAGCCCTACCACACCTCACTGTCCATGACCTTATCTAACCTTTTCTTGAAAGTATTTATTGTATTTGAACTCAATGTGACTGCCCAGCCTGTTCCACTCATCCACCACTCTACTGGTATACTAATTTTTGCCTGTCTTTATTTAACCCTTTCAATACAGTGATGCAGATGTCGGCATCACAGTATGAAAAGGGTTAAAAAGAAATGGGAGAGGATTAATCCTCTTCCATTTCCTCTCAAGAGGTTTAGAAGAGGATTAACCCTTTCCATACGGTGACGCCGATGTCAGTGTCACCGTATGGAAAGGGTTAATCTGAATTTATTCAACCTAAACCCATTACTACATGTCCTATCTGTCTCACTTACCACCAAAACTTTATTAATATCACCCTCACTGAAGTTTCCATACATTTAAACACTGATCAAGTCTCCTCACACCATTTGCCATTTTCATCATGGCTGATCAAGTCTCCTCACACCATTTGCCATTCTCATCATGGCTGATCAAATCTCACACCAAATGCCATTATCATTATGGCAAGTTTCTTAGCCCATAAATAATTTTTGTCCTCTTCTACCGACTCATTTTAATATCCATGTTGGAAATTTTTGATAAAATTACCTCCCATCAACCCCATCACGCTGGAAAAGTTTTCTTGGGAGATCCCCCATAATGCAAAAATCATCAAAAAATACACTGACTACACTCAGCACGCACACAACGAGCAGAAACTAAAGGAAGACCGCCAAAACAGATCGGCTGAGGGAACATAATCACTTTGCAGACGCCATGGTGCGTAGACAGGAATTGTAGACTATTTCAAGCACGGAGTCGTCTAAGAGACATAAGAGGGGCCAGTTAGTCACTTAGCTTTGACAAATACAGTGGTACCTCGTGATTCGAACTTAATTGGTTCATTTGGGTCGTTCAAATTGAGAATGTTCGAATTAGGAAGCAATTTATCCAATTGAAATTAATGCAGAAAAAAATTAATCCATTCCAAGCCCCAAAATCCTTATATTCTTTTAACATTTTTATGGGTTTTTATTGTGCCATGTGGCCAAATCACTTAAATAAATACATTTAAAAAACTTAATATTAGCTGGGACCTACCAAAATTAGTCAGTCTTATAAACTCGACGGCACTGCTTTGAGATGTAAACAAACATGGCAGACATCAACATTCAGATTGGTAACGGATATAAATTTCATGCGTCAAATTTCTTTATTATTATTCTTCAACGTAAGTCTAGTTGTAATATTCTTGTATATTTTTAAAACTTAAGGAAGTGTGAAATTTCAAACTTGAATTTGCTTCAGTATTTGTTGACCTTGTATGAAAAGTAAGAATGTTAAAAGATAAGTGCAAAATGGAAAAACAGGCACTTGTAAATATAGAATAATAACCAAGTTTCTCAATATCTCTTCAGTATTATCCATAAATTGTTTGTGTTTATCAATCAAACAAAGTTAAACAGTTTTATGAAAAAGGTCTGTCTTACCTCAATGATTCCTGTCTACTAAGGAGACATAGCATGTCTTGCGCGTGTTGTTAGGTTTGATGTACAGCTGTCCACTAGTTTGTTTAGGTACAGGCATTAAGTCACTTAATTTTCTTCCTGACTGGTGTCATTTTACACGAAGTAGTGGTAAGTACTACTGTTATACACATTGTTATCCCGCGCAATTGGGCTATTTTTCAAGGGAGTGTGCGGGAAAAAATGGCAGTCGTGGGTTGGCGTTTTTTGAGGCTGGAGTCCACGGTATCACATTCACCGACCTGGCTACACTTGTGGCTTCATCTGCAGCCATTTGTTTGTGTTTGAATTGTGATGCACATTCGAAATGGAGGAAAAAATTTGTTTGAAAAATGTGTTCGAATTGAAAGGCATTCGAATCACAAGGTATCACACTGTACATAGTTACGCGTGCCGTTCAAATTTTAGAGAGCTTCTCGCTCTCTAGCACTGGCATCATGCTGATCATTAAGGGGTTGAAAAATATATGTCATTAGGGAGGAATGATGCACTATTTGAGTAAATAGCACTTCAGATAGTTAAATAAGCAAGATTATTATAATTCAAAATTTACGACAGTAAAAAGATTAAATGGAAGAATCCATTACACCAGCGATTCCTGGCTGGTGTAATGGCTGACGCAGCAGTAAGTGACGCCAGGTGTCGAAGGAAGCTTCACCATAACTGACATCACATACACCGAGGCATCAGAGCCTCCACTCAAGACGCTAGACAGCGGCTCGTCAACTCCTGCTCCGAGTTAATTAAACTAGACAGTGGCCCATCAACTCCTGCTTCCCAAGTTAATTTACCGCCTCGCCTTTCCACAGCCTTTATGGTTACTCTTTGGACTGTACATATGTACACAAGTTCCTGGTGAATGCTCAGTGTAGCATAAGCCAATACACTGCCCATGGCCCACAAAAATCCAGCTGACTCAGCCATCTTCCAAAACTTCATCAACTTCACCATTACCAAAGCTAAGTGCACAGGCTAAATTTCCCATGAGTTTTTCTGGAGATTAATATATCACCAAATTCCCTGATTAAGTTACAAATCCGTAACATTAGGAAAGAATTCATTGTAATGCTCCACGCTGGTTCTCCAACGTCTGGGACCACGTGAGTAATAGTCATTCAGTGGAAATTGGGGGTAGGGAGTGTTTATCTAGAATTCAAGCGCCAACACTTACAATATCCAACCAATTCATAACAATCGTACTCATATATGAAACTAAATATTTTTCACAATCCAGAACTGAACTGAACTGCATAATGGAGATGAGAAACTGATGCTGAATACTAATTGAGGATGACTTTGGTGCTTCTGTTACCTACACTCCTTGAAATGAAACCTAGTGCCCTGTTTACAAGACTTAGCCTGAATGCACTGAGCCCTTGCACAATATCAGAACTCACAAGATTCATGAATCCCTCTCACATCTAGACCTGCCGAAGGGAGTGTAAGGAATAATTATGTGAAGGGTTATTTCTGCCCACACTTGGAATACTACCATTCCCAATACTGAACTCCATCTGCCACTTCCCCGCTTTATCATGTAATCTGTCCAGTTCATCCTGGCAAACACCAGGTTTTCCTGTGTGAAGACTAGTAAGAGGAGGTAGTTGTTCAGCAGTTTACTCAATCCCCCTCATTTTCAATTAGTTTACCATTAAGTCTGTTTCTGATGGTCTAATTCTCTCCCTTGTCTTTGTCGTATACATTATACTTGCTATACTTCGGAGGAGAATGGACATTTTAACTTTAATCAGCGGTGGCCGAGTGGTTAGCATGTGGGCCCCACATTCACTGCGTGATGGACGACGGAGGTTCGAATCCGCCGCTACCGCCTGGGGTTTTTCAGTCACTGAGTGGCTTAAGACTACCCACATGCTGTCCTGAAGACCACCCATCAACCCGGATTCTAGAGGAAACCGTTTAAGTGAATCAAGAATGAGCTCCGGGGGGCAGCATGAGCCAAGAAAAGGTGGTGCCAATATAAAACACTTGCCTGCACCATGACCCAGGCTGGGGCTGACTACCATCCAGACCCCTCAAGAAAGCCTACCGGCGCTATAGGCTGGCACGTAAAAAAAATAATAAATAAATAAATAAATAAAAATCACTTGAAAACAGCTAATTAATCTTTCTGTGCAAGATAACTGACAAACCTAGACCAGCTAAAAGTAAAAGTCAATTTGCCTACCTAAGAGTTATGAACCCAAGGAACTGCAATCTTTCATATGACATCCTGGTCTATGGTTAGATGAACTTACCTTATCAGGGAATGTCTCCACCATCTCTTCCATAGTCATTTGCTCATAGGGAATCATCTTCTCCCAGTCAGCCAGCTCAGCTTGAAGCATAGCAATTCGGGCTTCGCTCTCTTTGACGAAGGTTTCAGTCTCAACAGCCTGCAAAAGAGGGTTGGTGGTGAATAATGGACTTCAGCAGGTCTTACCTTCAGAAGCAGAGGCAAAAACTTTGGTGAATCATGAATATCAACAGACTACACCAGGTCATACCTTCAGAGGGATTAACAAACTCTCAGGACTCTACTTAACCAATCTATCAGTCAATGGGGGCATAAGCTGAGAGACACTTCTCCCAGCCCACCCTACAATGTCAAACCCAGGGGTTCCTCAGTTCCTGTCTCCATGCAGGCTGTGCCTCATGAGTGAATTTCCTGACAAGTGAACGCTGTCCAGAAGAGTGGTTGCAGGACTTACTTGTTAATAAGGTATGCCTTTTATGCAGACGGTACCTAAGGGGAGGGCCCTATTGATGACATCATAGCAACATCACGGTTTCATAGTGTTCAGTTGCCAATCGTCGCCCGAGAGTTTACTGAAGTCCCCCCTTTATTATAGCTTTTCCTTGATAATGTAGTTCGGGAATATTAGCGGAAGGTCTGAAACTCTCCCTGCCTGAATATAAGCTCAATCCAACACTTTGTTACTCAGTTAAAAACAAATAACGATGCCACAAGGCCTCTGCAATGCATAGTAACCTTGCAACAAAAGTACATACAAGTAAAGAATAGCTGCTAAGTATCTCTTAAGTTTAACAAAATGAGAAGCGCCAACACAAGCATGGGCTCCACCCTTAATGTTCTACAATGAATTCAATAAGCACGTAAACACATACCGCTTGCTTCTGCATCTCATCAACCTGGGAGGAGTGTGTGTCAGGTGGATAAGGGATCTGGAGAGCACTGTATTGCTTCTCAAATGCATCGACCATTCCAGGCACAGCAATGCGAGATTTGTATGCTGCGAAATTGATCTTGGGGAGCTCAGCAGGTAAGGTGAGTACCCTGTGGAGGAAAGAAAAAGGGGTGATGAGGTATGCTTCCCCTCTACTGTTCGGGGTTGACATGCACACAAAAAAGCAGCTTTTGTGAATGAGGGTAGTTAAAAAAAAGAAGGTATTTACCTAACTAAATTTAATCCAACCTAACCACTACTACCACTCAGTAAATGCTACTAAATACAGTATTGTCTCCAAGTTTGCGATAAATAGGTTGACGTTGTGGGTTGCAAACGTGGAAATTGCAAACTTTGAACCATTATTCTTATGGGGAAAATTGAAAACCGTCAACATCTTGCGCTTGACCACCCATCTGGGTGTTCAAGCGCATGTATGCAGACAACCCCAGCCGCGCGCTGGGCCCCAGCAGCTGACGGGCAGTTGGTGATGGTGGTGATTAGCGTCGGCGGTGTGGCCTTTGCATCGGCGCCGCCTAAAAGGTGTTTTTGTCGGCCCGTGTATGTGTGTGTGTGTGTGTGTGTGTGTGTGTTTGTTGTGGGTTTGGGCTTCTCAATTTGCTGATTCTTGTTTTCCGCATGTTGCATGGGTCCTCTTTCTTTTCTTCCATCTCTTCTTTTTGAAAAAGTGATGGAAGAGAGGAAAGGGGTCCCACGCAACAAAGAAAGGAAAGGGGTCCCGTGCAACATGTGGAAAGTGAGAATTGGCAAATTGAGGAGCCTGGGCCCACAATGGGCACAGCTACACACGTGGGCCCCAGTGAAAATGCCGTTCAGGTGGCGCCGATAACGGGGCCACGCCGCCGACACTCATCATCACCATCGCCATCATCAGCCGCCTGTCAGCTGCTTGGGCCCAGCGTGCAGTCGGGGCTGCTCGCACACATGCGCCTGGCTGCCCGGATCCCACTCACCATGCTTCCCGTGGCAAATGGAAAGGCCCAGGGGGTGGGTAAGAGCAAGAAAGGGAGTCAACGACCACAAAAAGGTGTGAAAAAAAAAAAAAAGTTTTAACAGCCTTTTCCTTTTCCTTGGGTCATATCACAATTTCAATTTTCAATAAAAATCTATTTTTGGGGGTCACTATCGCAAACTCGGCGAGTCGCAAACTTGAAACTCGCAATCCTGGAGACAGTACTGTTAATTTGCTTAAGATTAACTTTAGGCCTAAGTTTTAGATACGAGTAACTTTCCACAATTCAGAGAGTAGAAGCTGCCCCTGCACACAGCAGAACTTTTAGGATATTTGCTGCTCCATGAAAAATGGAGAAAGTAAAGCTAATACTGAAATTACACAGTTCAATACTACATACCCCCCACCCCCTACCCTTAAAAAAATGAGGATTTGCAACAAACAATTAAAAAATTAAACTAACTAAATTTAAACTAACCTAATGTAACCTACCTAACGAGGAGACTTCGCCCTTCTCAACCCTCCCTTGCTGTCACATTGCACCTCAGCATGCAGAAAAATTTAAACTAGCTCAACCAAAATATGCCTCTCTCTCTCTCTCTCTCTCTCTCTCTCTCTCTCTCCATACCTATGGAAATAATGAATGTGAACTATTATTATTTTTAGCATTATCATAGTAAATACCGTCAACCGGGGTGACTTCGGACACGGGGTGACTTCAGACAATGTGGATAAAAAGTTGACAAGTTGATAACTCGTAGCCAGTTGCAACAAGCTAGATGATTTTAGTGTCAGAATTTGTCTTTTGCCTTATAGTCTTCAAATAAGAATGTTGTTTTCTTGAGACACGTTTCTGTTTTGAAAACAAGCACAATGTGTTTTTGAGATTTCGTAAAATTTACCTCCTTGGAAAACTTCTGGCAGGAACGATCTGTATTACACACAACATCAAAACTAGAGAAAACAATCAGAAACATGCTTAACTGGAACAGTTAGAATGATTCAGGGATGCTTAACATATCCTACACACCTGTAAATGTCACTTGAATGGAGGCATGTCGAAAAATGGCTCAAAATGGGGTGACTTCGGACACCTAAATATAACTACATATTGTGGGTGACTAAGGCGTGGTTCCCACTACTCCGTTTTCACGGATCCGTCAACCGTCAGTGACGTCATCAACGGAGCACGTCCAGAGATGAACTCAAATTAACTTTTGGGTCCGTAACGGCGGTGGTGGGGTGCCAGTCCAGTGATGTTGAATATTCTACATATCATGAAAATATGAAATAGAAGTACTTAGCTACAAAATAACATATACAAAAATAAATTTCTAGTGAAATGCATCATGATAAAATCTGATAAATGAGAATTAAAACAGTGTGCACTTCAAAGAGTCTACCACACTTGAATGTTGCCATATCATTATAAAACTTCCTTGTGGTGATTATGTAATCATTAAGCTTAAAAAAACTAAAACTGTGCTCTACATCTTAGTTTTTTTGTAATAACATTTTTTTTTTAAATTATTGACCATTTTTTACTTCCCTGCTACTACTGACCTGAAATGTGGGAACTTCTTTCCCAAGACTTTTTCCTTTTTTTTTTTCCCCAGTTCAACAGTGTCCAAAGTCACCCCCGGAATGTGCGAGCAGGCTCAGATACGTAAACCCAATGAAATATAGCCACTGTCCAAAGTCCCCCCAGACATGGGGTGACTTTGGACACCCACATTTTTTATTTTCACACGCCCATTAGTTCCTGAGTTACACCAAGAAAACTGTATTTTTTCCTCTCCCGTCAGAGTAGGCTAATGCGTCATCGTGCGTGAGAGGGTTAACCCTCTCGCGCAAATTTAGGAGAGTCATTTGTTGGGATAAGTTTCTTAACCCCTTAACCCTGGGCATAATTTTCAGAAGTAGCCTGGAATATTTGGGCAAAAGTTGCACTTGGGAAAATATTTGCCAAAAAAAAAAAAAAAAAAAAAAACTAGCTCAGTAAACCAAACGGCATATGAAAGTACATTCCTTGGACTTCAAGGTGGCGGTCTTGTTTGACCGGTACGCAGACAATGAAGAAGACTGGGGGGGGGGCAAACAAGGGTAGTTTACCCCAAAATTATTGGAACTTCCCAGCACGCCAGGACGTACCACACACTCACAAAGTTGTTTATATAATACTGGGCTCATATATATACACAGTATCACTTTGTTTACACGAGGAATTTTGGTTGTTTGCACAAACAAATGGGCAAGTATGCGGGAAACGCGTTTTTTTTCCCTGTGAAACGGTACTAGCGCGGAACACTGTTTGTTTGCAGAGTTGGCTGGCCTGAAAAAAGGAAACAAAAAGCTGTTTACAGGTTGTTTACATCTAAATTTAGTGGATTATTGTACATTTTTTATGAAAAAACATCATTCCATTGCTAGTGACTAAGTGTATTGTAGCAATATATGAGGTACAATGGCAAACATCATTGTTTGCACCATAAACAGCGAATTGTTTACGCGATACATATGAAATGAAGAGGTAAAAATGACGTGAGTGAGTTATACCGTTGTTTGGCTATCCTTACCCATTGAAGAAATGCATAAATGGTGATTGTTTACACCCACGATAATTGATTACACCCCAAAAAATCAAATTTAAAAAAAAAAGTTTTTTCATAATATACAAGTGTGTGGTATCATTATCAACCAAGAAAACCCCAAATAAATGATTTCCAAGTGTTGTTTGCTTTTTGTTTGCAATTATTTTTGTGAAAAAGTTGTAATTTTTGGAGTCAAATTGAGCATACATGACTTATTGCCCCTTTACTGAACGTATAAAATACAAAAAGAGGCATTGTTTGCACTGGAATGTCATTGTTTACACCTAAAACAGAAATTATTGTATTTTTTGCGACAAAACTGAAAAATTACGTACATTTCCTTCCCCCGTCTGTTTATTTGCCAATGTTTACGTGCTGCATTGCATTGTTTACGTGTTTTTGTACCGCTAATCACTGCTCCAATAAAAAGGCGGCTGCAATATGTATTTCGTCTAGTAAAGAGGTAAGGGATTATATATTGTTTAAAGGGGGTGGGGTTCCAGGGCCTTGGTAAGGAGAGGGGTCGAGGGGGGCAACCTCAGTTAGTTAGGTCGTCAAGTTCGGTTGGAATAATTTAAATATGCTCCCCCACCAGAACCCGAATTCTCACGGGTCCCCCAAGATCATTTTAATGATGGGGGAGGGGGGGGCCAGGGGGGGCAGAGCCCCCCTTGGTTAGGAGGGGGGTCGAGGGGGTCAAAGCCCCCCTCAGTTACCTTGGTGGTAAAGTTCGGTTGGAATAATTTAAATATGCTCCCCCACCAGAACCACCCGAATTCTCACGGGTCCCCCAAGAGCCCCCCTTGGTTAAGAGGGGGGTTGAGATGAGCTTTGCCCCCCCCCCTCAGTTAGAGGTTAGGTTATGTAAAGTTGGGTTGGGGTAGTTTAAATATATTCGACATTCGGTTTAGGCCATTGGAATACCCAGCGCGGGACGGAGTGGGAAGCGGCGGTGGGGTGAAGCAGTAGTTGTAAAGAAATATCGTGTTTGGTGTTTCGAAACTGCAGTCCATTCGAGCAGTAAGTTAGTGTTTGCCAGCCAGTTTAAAGACGGCCACGGTGTCTGCTGGTTGTACGGACAACTACTGGGAGTTTATAAATCAATTTTATCTGGACGACAAAGAAGTCATGGTGTCCTTCCTTTAGAAGTACGGTGCCCAGACTGTAAACTTCCCTGTATTCATAGGGAGGAGAGGCAGCAGCAGCAGTAGCGCCACAAAAACCATCAACATCTGGCCAGTAATTAAGGTAATGCCGCTGTTGTGGTTTTCATTTCCTGAACTTGGCGAAAGCAACGATTTTCTTGTGTTCTTTATCATTTTCTGGCGATACATGTAGTGAATTGAATGATTTTGTACCTCATTTCTGTCGCAAATGTCTACTTTTCTAGTTATGCCTCTCTTCTAGTTATGCCTATCCCATCTAGGAAAGTTAGAAATCTTCGGCCAGGGTATTTCAATAACGACTTTCCCAGAAAATCTCCCCCTTGTGCTATGTAACACTTCGATGGTAATACTGTTCACCTTCCAGTGGCCGCAGCTATCTTTGCTAAATGTAGCAAATTGTTGGCAACACTGCTCACCCATTGCAGATCGTTGGCAACACTGCTTACCTCACAATGGCCGCCTCTGCCGCTCCCACCAAAACAAATACAGGCTATGCCTTTTCACTGGTGTTCTAATGTGATTCTGTTGATTTCTCGACCTCATTTGAAATGCATATTAGTCAATTTCATGCTGCCCCACCCAAAAAAAAGCGTTCCCACAGGTCCCCCAAGATCGTTTAGGGCAGGGGATAGGCATAACTTGAAAAGAGGCATAACTCGAAAAGTAGACATTTGCGACGGAAATGAGGTACAAAATCGTGCAATTCACTACATCAATCAGAATAACATGAACCACGTCAGAAAATCGTTGGTTGGCTGAAACCGTAAATTGACCGAAAATAACATGGAAATTTCCTCCTTACCTTTTTTTAAATGCCCCGCCGGCATTTAACTGGCAGCTGTGGCGCAGCGCTGCCAGACATAATCTCACCACGGAGATATTATTTTCAACTCTTCCTCTAACAATTGTTTTCTTTTGCACAACACTATATTCTTATGAAATTGTATCAATATAAGAATGCAACTAGTCTCAAAATAGTAATTATGAATGGGAAACATAAAAAAGAAATGTGGCATAACAATTGTTTCCTTTTGTACAACAATACATTCTTATGATAGTGTATGACTAGGCTATAAGAACACAATTTGTCTCAAAATAGGCTAGTAATTCTGAACAGGAAACATAAAAAGGAAATGTGGCATAACACATGACCTACAGGATCGGCGGAAAGGTGTCTGTCTGGCTGGAGTGAGACCACGGGCGGGTGGGTGAGTCACTCTTGGACGAGACGCATTCCTCTCATCTTCGCTTGATGAACTCCGACGTCTTGCCATCTTTGTTTTGCCACCACGTGGTGGATATAAATACCTAGAGGTGGAAGGAGGTGAAGAAGATAGTTGAGTAGGTGATGGTCCAGTGCATATGTTTGACAAGCAGCTGCTGTGTCTGCTGGATAATATTCAGATCCACTTTCTGATTGGCTTTCTTCACTTTCTTGAAAAACATAATCTTCATCTTTATCACTATCATCTATTGTAGATTCACTGTCGTATCACCCTCCTCTTCATTGAAATGAAGCTGAATTTGCTCATCAGTGAGAGCACCGAGTCGACATCTACGTGCCATACTGTATAAGCATGCTGTGAACCAATAAAACTGCCGCGCATTAAGTCATCACTTAAGAAAAGATGCCTGACACTTCAATAAACGTAATTATAAACCGCTAGAGGCATTTCATTCACGTGGAAAAAAATAAAAATAAAACGTCATATGACGTGGTTGACCAGAGGGAGTAACAACATTAACACGTCATATGACATGGTTGACCAGAGGGAGTAACAACATTAACACGTCATGTGACGTGGTTGACCACGAACGGGTTAAGGAACGAGATAGAACACCATGATCCTGAAAAATTTTCAAAGATTTTTCATCATCTTCGTAAGTTTTTATAATCAAGGCATACTCAGTCAGGGAACAAGCTGAACAAAAAGAATTCATACTGATATTGACCCACCAACCAAATACAATAACACATGGTACGTACCTAAATGGAGCATCCCTAATGGTGGAACACAACTTAGACATGCCCTCAGCAAAAAAGATTATTGGCTACTTGAGAATAACACAAACCAACTAACAAACATCAGAGAATGATTAATAACCTGCTCGTGATGTCATGAAATAGTTGGTAGTTATTTACCGAGGAGCTTTGTAAATCGCAGTTTTGTTGTTGAGGCCCAAAACTACGCACTAACGCTTTGCCAATTTGGCCCCTGAATTCGAATGGAAAAATTTCGAACACAAGTAGCCTGCGTTCAAACCTTCACGCGTTCATACGTGCTACCAGTAAGTGAATACATAGTTGTATGAGACGATTGCAAGATTCTTATGACGGAAATTATTTACCTTTGAGATGATTCATAGTACCTTAATACTGTAACGAGGAATTTCGCCCCCCTCGACCCCCCCTTTGGTATGGAGACTGAGTGAAATTGCGTGGTTTCCGTATGTGGTAAAAAAAATCCCAGAATGTATGGAATTTCCCTACATCTAGGTAAATGTACAGAATTTCCTTACATCTAAGCAAATGTAAGGAATTTCCCTACATCAAGGGTATTTGTCAACCCCCCCCTGTAACTCAAAAACTATGTATTTGCAACGCATTTCATGTTTACCGCCGCATTCCCTGCAGTCTCAAAGTCCCCCAAGCCAATTTTGGTTGCGAGGGGTGAGTATGGGCAAACACTAGAATAATACCAAAAAAATTTTTGTCCGGAATAGAGAGACTGGTGAAAGACCGAAAACTTACCGAAGCTACTTCAAAGAGCACCGAGGTGTTCTTTACTGTGTGGCGGGTGATGTTGTGGAATGACACGGAAACAAATTATGAAAATTAAAGTGCGATTGTTACAGTGAGGAAAGGTGAACAGTGCAACGCCAATGGGGAGCAAAGGGTGTGCGTGTGTGTGTAGGCGGGACATGATCAAGAGAACCAAGGAGGCACCACAGGTCAGGGTGTGCCTGGCCGCAGAGGGCAGCCCCAGAGTGCCGTGCCGTGCCTGGCCCCAGTGTGCCGTGCCCGGCCCCGGGGTGCCGTGCGGTGCCTGCGGCCCCAGTGTGCCGTGCCCGGCCCCGGAGTGCCGTGCCGTGCCTGGCCCCGGAGTGCCGTGCCGTGCCGTGCCTGGCCCCGGAGTGCCGTGCCCGGCCCCGGAGTGCCGTGCCGTGCCTGGCCCCAGTGTGCCGTACCCGGCCCCGGAGTGCCGTGCCGTGCCTGGCCCCGGTGTGCCGTGCCCGGCCCCGGAGTACCGTGCTCGGCCCCGGAGTGCCGTGCCCGGCCCCGGTATGCCGTGCCCGGCCCCGGTATGCCGTTCCCGGCCCCGGTGTGCCGTGCTCGGCCCCGGAGTGCCGTGCCGTGCCTGGCCCCGGTGCCGTGCCGGCCGCTGCCTGCCTCACCTCCTCAGGTAGCCGTCGGACTTGCCCTTGAAGGCGTTGAACAGCGCCTTCTGCCCCTCGGGGACGCGGCTGGCTATGGCCGCCCAGTCGACGGAGGACGCGGCGATCCTGCGGGCCGCCATGGTGGAGTCTGGAGCGGGTCTGCGATCAGCTGAACCGTGCAAGATGGCGGCGGGCTGAGGGGGGCAGGGACCGCCGGCACAAGGGGCCGCCCTGCCAGCTGGGGAGTGTTTGCATGACGTACGGGTTTCAGCTCAGTGGATGAACAAGGTTTATTTTGTTAATTCGATTCACGGTGGAATAAACTGAAACAAAAATCATTCAACTTTTAGTCTTGTGATTAGTAGTCCCTTAAATTCTCCCTTGTTGTTGATTGATTGATAGTTTATTGTTGCAGGTAAACAGCAAGGGAGGAACATGCCATCCCAACCCCCCGGCAGGACAGATACCTGCAACAATAAACTATTAATCAATCAAGTATTGATTGATTGATGTTTTTTTCATATATTTTTTTTTACATCAAGGGATGCGGCTCAAGGGCAACAAAAAGAGTACAAAAAAAGAGCCCGCTACTTGCCGCTCCCACAAAAGTAAAAAGTAAAGAGTAGCCAAAAGAAAGGTCAATTTCGGATGGAGAGGTGTCTTGATACACTCTTCTTGTAAGAGGTCAAGTCATAGGCAGGAGGAAATACAGACGAAGGAATTAAGACTGTTCCAGAGTTTACCAGTGAAGGGGATGAAAGAATTATTAATGGAGATACTGGTAAACTCTTCCATACGGGGTTTGGACAATATATGGGGATGAGCATGAGTAGAAAGTCATATGATACGGGGTTTGGACAGTATATAGGGATGAGCATGAGTAGTAGAAAGTTGTGTGCAGCGGGGTCGCGGGAGGGGGGGATCGAGGCATGCAGTTAGCAAGTTCAGAAGAGCAGTCAGCATGAAAATATCGATAGAAGATAGAAAGAGAGGCAACATGGCGGCGGAATTTAAGAGGTAGAAGACTATCAGTATGATGAGGAGAGCTGATGAGACGAAGAGCCTTTGACTCCACTCTGTCAAGGAGAGCTGTGTGAGTGGAGCCCCCCCCCCACACATGAGATGCATACTCCATACGAGGGCGGACAAGGCCCTGTAAATGGATAGCAACTGTGCGGGGGAGAAAAACTGGAGGAGACGGTACAGAACGCCCAGCCTCGAGGAAGCTGATTTAGTAAGAGAAGAGATGTGAAGTTTTCAGTTGAGATTTTGAGTTAAGGATAGACCGAGGATGTTTAGTGTTGAAGGTGATAGCTGAGTGTTGTCAAAGAATAGGGGATAGTTGTTTGGAAGATTGTGTCGAGTGGATAGGTGGAGAAACTGTTTTTGAAGCGTTGAATGACACCAGGTTCCTCTTGACCCAATCGGAAATACGCACGAGTTAACCAGCATCTTCACTCTTTCATCCCTCACGCTGGTAATCTCTGGAACGATCTTCCTTCAACTGTATTTCCTCCTGCCTACGACTTGAACTCATTCAAGAGGAAGGTGTCATTACACCTCTTCTCACGTAATTGATTGCTCTTTTGGCCACCTCTTCGGATTCTTTACAGGAGCAGCGAGTAGCGGGCTTTTTCTTTTATTGTTTCCTTTTTTTGTGTGCCCTAGTGCTGTCTCCTTTGCTGTAAAAAAAAAAAAAAAATCACCATTTTCACTGAGCACGCTACGGTGAGAACATAGTGAAGTGAACCAGTTTGCCGCCCAGCACCATTTGTTTACATGAGTGACGTCATCCGCGGTGCATTGTGGGTAAAACAAAAGCTTAGGGCCAGTGATGGGATTCAGCCGATTCCCTCCTTGAAAGAACCTGTTCTTAAAAAATTGAATCCCACCAATGCTTAGGGCCGCTTTCACAGTCACTTTGTTTGTTTTGATCGTTACCAATGGCGGCGATCGACGCTTTAGTTTTCCACGTGAGACTGGTCGATGGAGTAGTGGCGGCTGCAGAGGAAGCGAGAGGTGAGGTGTGGCAAGGTGCGGGGTTAGGGTAACCCCGCAGTCGCCATTACCCCATCGGCCAGTTTTACGTGGAAAAAGATGGTATGCATTGACGTCACTAAGCCCCGCCCCGAACACGTGAGCCGGACCCTCTGGCCGTGTCGAGAAGTAAACAAACCCTATATCTTTGGCCGTGGACGCTGTACATACCCACACATTACCCTCATTTACGATGGCAGGAGAAGCTGCTGGTGATGTTTCATTATCAGACTATGTCCTTAAGACATTAAACTCAAATTCTGTGGCACAATACCGTGAAAAGTGTAAAGAAATTGGGAATATAGACCCTTATAACATACACAAGCCCAAGGGGAAAGACATTACGACTCTGCTAAGTGGCGATCTTCTAGACTTACGCCACAATGATATATATCAGTATTTGATAAACTTCAAAAGTAGATATAATCACAAGACTTTAAGACCCTATAGAAGTCTGGAAGCCTACAACCTACAACTGTAGCGTACTTAGTGTAGGAACTAGCGTACTAAATGTAGGAACTATAGCGTACTAAGTGTAGGAATGATAGCGTAGCTACTAAGTGTAGGAACAAGCGTACTGAGTGTAGGAACTCGCAATCCATTACACGGGTATAGTTTGGACTCCACAGCGATAGGTAGAGCAGTGTGTGAAAGGGATTTGGGAGTGTTAGTGAACTCTGACCTAAAACTAAGAAAACAATTGTTGTGCTGGAAGCTTCCCCCGGCGTCCATGGGGCTCTAGAAGGCTCCGGGAAGAGCGAGCAAGGGGGCGGGGAGCAAAGCCTCGTCCGCGCCCCGCGGGACGCGGCCAGGCGCCAGGCGGGAAGTGTTGCCAACCCGCACATACTTTTGCTACATGTTCTTGTATGATCTAAAATATACTGTAACATTCTAGACTGTACTGTTCTGGATATATATAGGAGAAGAGGGCGAGAGGAGTCCAGTCCCAGTCATAGTAAGCTAGTGGTCAGTGAAGAGTCAGAGTGAAGTGTACTACTAAGGAAGAATATTAAACTACAGAAGTTGTGCAAAGTGTTTACATATCTCCCTCCCACGGAGTCTCCTGACGGCAACACGGAACCCAAGTAACACGTCCGGCATAACACTGGTGTCAGGAGTGTAGCCATTTGTTTTTTCGCCATGGAGACTCGTTCCCAAGCTGCCCAGAGGGACGACATGTTGACTGAACTTTTGGAAGCCTTGAGACTACAGGGGGAGAAACAAGAAAGAGCACAGCAACAACAAGAAAGAACACTCCAAGAACTCAAAGAACAACAAGAAAGAGCACACCAAGAACTCAAAGAACAACAAGAAAGAGCACACCAAGAACTCAAAGAACAACAAGAAAGAGCACAGCAACAACAAGAAAGAGCACAGCAACAACAAGAAGGAACACTCCAAGAACTCAAAGAACAGCTAGAAGATCGCTTCACAGGATTACAGCTACAGCTAAAAGCAGTACAAGATGGAAGTGAGTCAGTGCGAAGAGAAATGACTGATGTGACCACGAACTTGGGACAACGCCTGATAGAAGTGGAGAAAGAACACACAAATCTTCAACAAGAGATGGAGGTGGTACGGGAGACGACACACAAAGAAATATTAGAAGTGCAGGGAAAGGTGAACCGTACTGAACAGGCAGTTTGTGACGTAAGTGACAGAGTGAAGGCCCTTGAAGACTGCTTGGCTGGAAACGGACAGCCAGTGCCTGCAGGGGCCAGTTGTACCCAAGATGCTTCTCCTACGCAAGACCGGGGTAGTTTGAGCCCTGTTTCGCCTGAGTTTATCCCCGCAAGAAGTTCCGCCAGCCCCACGAGTCTGCTGGGTTCGCCTGTAAGAAAAAGAAGCCTCAGGAGTTTGATGGCAAGGTCTCCTGGGAGGCTTACCGCGCTCAGTTTGAGCTGTTGGCAGCTCGGAACGGATGGGATGACCAAGAGTGCGCGGTACAGCTGGCCACTAGCCTGAAAGGGGCGGCGCTGGAGGTCCTTGTTCAGCTCGACAATGCGACAAAGGGCAGCTACAGCGGGCTGGCACAGGCGCTGGAGCAACGATATGGGACCAAGCACCAGAACGAGCTCTTCAGGGTTAGGTTCAGAATCCGCAACAGGAGGCGCGGCGAGTCTCTTCAGGAACTCGCTCAGGACCTTGAGAGCATGGCGCACAAGGCATACCCAGGTACCACCCCCGACCTGCTGACGGTTTTGCTGCGTGATCAATTCATCGATGCCCTGGACAGCCCTCAGCTGAAGATACAAGTGAACCAAGCTAAGCCAACATCAATGCAGGAAGCTCTGGCACGTGCCATGGAGTTTGAGTCCTTTGTTAGGTCTAGCTTGTCAAGCTTCAGGGACGACTCGACTTCTGGCTTTAGGGCACGAAAGGGCGCTGTCAGCAACACAGACAGGTTCCAAGGAACGTGCTGGTACTGCGAGAAGGTTGGGCACAAGGAGAACGAATGCTATAAGAGGAAGAAGGAATATGAAGGTGGCGCTAAGAAGAAGCCCAGGGAAGGACCCAAGTGCTGGACCTGTGGAGAAAAGGGGCACTGGAAGAATGAGTGTCGGAAAAATGTGCTCCCAACGAGGGACCACCACTCGGGAAACTAAGAAGGACTGGTTCACGGGGGCAACGACCAGTCTGTCCTGTACATGCCCCGAAGATATCAATGTCCAGGAGAACCACCATGACGAGCTGCCAAGTGGAGGGCAAGGTTGACGGAGTGTTGTGGCCTGTGGTCGTCGACACAGGCTCGGAACGCACATTTGTGCGGCCTGACGTGGTGAGTCATCGTCGGCTTCCTAAGACGTCGCATCGACTGTGCGGAGTCACTGGACACTATACAGAGCTCAGAGGCCCAGTGGAAGTGAAGTTTGATTTACATAGATTTACATAGAAAATCAGACCACACAGACCCCATGGTCCAGACTTGGTGGTCTGTCCTTAAACCTAAGTGATTTTACATTAATCAGAAGACTCCAAAACGTTGCATTTCTACTCTAGTTGATATTAAGTTGAAGGAAGTGACGGTCGAGCTTATTTTTGAAGGAGTCAATCGTGTTACACTGGACCACTGATGATGGGAGCTTATTCCATTCTCGCACTACAACGTTGGTGAAGAAAAATTTGGTGCAGTCTGAATTTACTTGTCTACATCTGAGTTTTACGCCATTGTTCCTCGTGCGCAAAGTGTCATCGATCATAAACAATGTTGATCTGTCTACATTCGTGAAACCATTAAGTATTTTAAAACATTCGATCAGTTTTCCTCGGAGGCGGCGTTTCTCAAGAGAGAACATGTTAAGGGTAGAAAGCCTTTCTTCGTAGGATTTGTTGCGCAAGGAAGGGATAATTTTCGTTGCCCGACGCTGAACACCTTCTAATTTAGCAATATCCTTTGCATGGTGGGAGACCAAAACTGTACCGCATATTCCAAGTGGGGTCTGACTAAACTGTTGTAGAGCAGGAGTATTACATCTTTATTCTTAAATAAAAGTTTCTTTTAATGAAGCCCAACATTCTGTTCGCTTTATTTGCTGCATCGATGCATTGCTGTGAGAATTTGAGGTTTGACGCGATTTTGACCCCAAGTCCTTGACGCATTGAACGCTTTTGAGTTTAACGCCGCGCATTTCGTAATCAAACTTCTTATTCCTCGTTCCAACTTGAAGGACCTGGCACTTGTCTACGTTAAAGGGCATCTCCCATCTATCCGACCAAGCTGAAATTTTGTGCAAATCCTCTTGGAGGCTTTGCCTGTCTTCGTCAGTGAGAACCGAGTTACCAATCTTTGTGTCGTCTGCAAATTTACTAATGCGGTTATTGAGTCCAACATCCACGTCGTTGATGTAAATAATGAAGAGCACTGGGCCAAGAACCGAGCCCTGAGGGACGCCACTAGTGACCGGCGCCCACTCTGAGTTAAATCCGTCAATCACTACTCTTTGTTGTCTGTTGCTCAACCAATTCGCGATCCATTGGTTTACCTGACCGTCAATACCTATTTGCTTTAATTTGTAAAGTAATTTATGATGCGGGACTTTATCAAACGCTTTCTGGAAATCAAGATAGACTACGTCCAGTGATTTGGTTACGTCATAAACAGTGAAGAGGTCGTTATAAAGGTTAATAGATTTGATAGGCAGGATCTTTTGTTTCGGAAGCCATGTTGTGAGTCCCCAATTAATGAGTGGCTTTCAAGGTAACTCACAATTTTGTCTCTAATTATGCCCTCAAGTAGCTTACCTACAACCGAAGTTAGACTAATGGGCCTGTAATTACCTGGTACTTTTTTGTCTCCTTTCTTAAAAATCGGTGTCACGTTAGCCTTTTTCCAATCTGAAGGGACAATGCCTTGTCGCAAGGACATATTGAATACGGTTGTGAGGGAGGAGAGTATTTCGCTCTTTGTTTCTTTCAGCAGAGTTGGATATACTTTATCAGGTCCAGGACTTTTATTTGTTTTAAGTGATTTGAGGGCTTTAAGGACTTCATCGGGTTTTATTTCAAAGTTAGACAATGCATGCTCGGGATTTACATTTGTACTGGTGTTGGTGGTGGTGGTGGGAGGACTGTTATTATTAAACACCGAGGAAAAGTAATTATTTAACAGGTTTGCAACGTGTTGGCTGTCAGTCACTAGTGCACCGTCGCTGTTTGTTAAAGGTCCAATTCCACTTCTGATCGCCTTTCTGTTGTTTATGTAACTGAAGAAGGATTTCGGATTATTTTTACAGTTGGCTGCAATATTTTCTTCATATCTACGCTTTGCCTGATGCACTAATCTTTTAACTCGTCGCCTGGCATCATTGTAAAGTCTAATGTTTTCGGGCGTGCTTTGGTCTTTCTTTAACCTGTAAGACAATTTTCTCTCCTTGACTGAGTGTTTAATTTCGCTATTAAACCACGGTGGACTTTTATTAGTGTTAATTCGCTTCGCACAAGGGTACAAATGTGTCCTGCTGAGTGAGTAAGTGATTTTTAAAGTTTAGCCAGGCGTCCTCTGCATTGCCGTCATCTGATAGTTGCATATCTATTAGTTTTCGTCGGATTTCTACGAAGTTGGCTCTTTTGAAATTGGGCACCTTAACTTTATTTTCAGTCACCGATGTTTGAGCTCTAATGTCAACGCGCACTAGTTTATGATCGCAGGAACCGAGGTGTTCTCCTACCGTGACATTACTGACTAGGTTATCTTGGGTCGCTATAACAAGGTCAAGTATGTTATTTTGTCGAGTTGGTTCAGAAACCATTTGGCTTAGATAATTTTCCTCTAGAAATTCGATCATTCTATGGGACTCACCTTCTGTACCCGACAGTGTCGCCCAGTCGATATGGGGAGGTTTAAGTCTCCTAGTATCAGTGAGTCGCTGTTATTAAGTGACTGCCTTAAGACGCTGTACATTTCAAGATCTCCATCAAGTGATTGCCCCGGAGGCCTGTAAGTGACAGATATATTTAAATTGACTTTTGCAATGTTTACTCGCACGCACAAATGTTCAACGTTACTGTTTCTTGGTGTTTTGTCAGTAGGTTGCAAGTAGCTTTTGACAAAAAGGGCGACACCACCCCCTCTACGGTTTACACGATCATTGTTGAAGAATCTGTAGCCATCTATGTTGTATTCGGAACTTAAATCAATATTAGTGGTGTCGATAAATGTTTCGGTTATAGCAATTACGTCAAAGTTTTCTGTCAGAGCAAGACATCGCAGTTCATCAAACTTGTTTCTTAGGCTACGCGCATTGAAACTAAGGACTCTTAGGTTATCTTGAAGCTTGGTAATAGAGGTACTGGAGGGTTCAATGTTACGAGTCTGTTGCGGTGTATGGTGTCTATTTACACGGGCGGGATGGAAGGACGTGGCTGAGAGTCGTTTTTTGTTGTTCGGGCGTTACGTACGGCGTTGTTGAGGAGCCTTCCAAATCTGGCTGCCCCGATGGGGGACAGGTGTATGCCGTCCCTTTGGAAAAGTCTACTCTGGCCGTAGAAATCGTTCCAGGCGTTAAAGAATTCGACGTCAAGCTCTCCGCAGAGAGTCTGCAGGCGGTTGTTGAGGCTGAAGGCCTTACTGTAGAAGTTGCCCTCATCCCATGTCCGTGGTAGAATTCCTGAAATCATAATATTAGGGGATTTAGACTTATACTGCTGGATGAGCTTACGGTACTTGTCCAGCAGTTCCTCAGACCGGGTCGTGGTGACGTCGTTTGTACCTGTGTGGAGAACAAAGAGTGAGTCATTAGAGGCCACAGCGGAGACCTCGTCCAGGGCAGCTGTGATGTCGTCAACACCAGCTCCAGGATAACAGTAGTTACGCCTACGACGGGGGACTCTGCCACAGAATTCAACCACCTGATGGCGAATCATAGAGTCACCGACCAAGAAGGTGCTCTGTTCCTCGTCCTCCTCCTCCAGTATGGCAAATCTGTTGTAGCAATGAGTAGGATAAATGGCTCTAGGGGCGGGTCTGGCTCCTCCTCTCACGGGGGTGAAGCATTCAGCGTCAGCTCTACCGGTTCCCTGTGACGTGCCTTCTTCGGAAGGTGGCTGGGCATCGAGTGCAGGTGAGAAGGGTGATGAGGCGTCCGTTGCAGGAGGGGCGACGATGTTGGCCTGGATAAACTCCTGCAAGGTATCAACAGTACTTGTTAGTTCGGTGATCTTCTTCTCGCCAGCCGTCAGCCTTTCGTCCTGTTGAAGGAGTCTCGTTTCCATCTGCTGTGTCAACAGGCAGATCTTGCAGACGGTCGATCGTCCTGAGAAGAAATGACCAGAGAAGTTTCCTGTGCAAGTCGAACATTTCTTTAGCGCCATCTTGGTAAGGAGGAGAGAGCAAGTGAGTAGTGTTTATCTATATATTTGCTTTGCTTTTTCTTTTTCGTAGGGCAGAGGGACGCGTGCGTGAATAAGCGAGAGAGAGAGAGAGAGAGAGAGAGATAGAGAGAGAGATAGAGAGAGAGAGAGAGAGAGAGAGAGAGAGAGAGAGAGAGAGAGAGAGAGAGAGAGAGAGAGAGAGAGAGAGAGAGATGGGAGGGAGAGAGAGATAGGAGGAGGGAGCGAAGGAAAGGAAGGAGGAGAGAGGAGAGAGAGAGGGTGGGAACGAGTGGGAGGAGAGGAGAGGGGCAAGTGGGGGGGTAGTAAGGAGAGAGAGAGAGAGAGGGGGGGGGGCAATGGAGAGGGGAGGCGAGAGAAAAGGAGGAGCGAAACGCGAGGGACGAGAGGGAGAGACGCAGGTGATGAAAAATTTAGAGGATTACTGTGTCTCTGGGGAATAATCTGGTCAAGTCAGGTCAGGTAAGTCTGAACACCTGCGTAGGGAGTGGCGTCGGAGTGGAATCTGGAAATATATAAAGAATGTGGCGGAAAGAGTGTAACACTGTGTTTTGTGTATATGTGTATATATGTTTTACAGGGCAACACTTAATCCTGTCCAGCGAAGCACGTGGTCGCACAGCAAACAGCACACCTCTGCAGGCAGCTAACTCGGTTGACAATAAGCAGTACGCAGCACGACGCGAAATAGCACACGGAGGAAAGGAAGAGCCCCTCTCTGTGCACGTTGCTGACATGGACGACCCCTGCATCCTAGGTATGGATTATCTTGTCTCCCACAGGTGCGAGCTGGACTTCCGCGCTAAGCAACTGACTGTAGGAGGAAGGAGGGTGCCACTGACGACTGTGAACAAAGGAGGGCCTACCAGTGACGGTCAAGCGCACCACCATTATTCCTCCGAGGTCAGAGATGCTGTTACCCTGTCAAATTACGGGTGCCCCCCCGGCTAGTCTGTGTGTGGTAGAGAGTGGAAGTCGATGTCCGGTAGAAAACGGGGTGATTGTAGGCAGTACTTTGGCAGACCCTACTGCAGCGGAAGTGCCTGTCGTCGTGGCCAATGTCTCCTTCAGCCCAAAGAAAATAAAACAAGGGACCATGGTGGGGTTGTGCCAAGAGATCGACCAGAAACCAAGAACCTGTGTCTGCAGGAGAACCCTGACGAAGCCCCAGGAGGAGCTGCCCGACTACCTGCGCGACCTGTTTGACAGGACCTCCAAGTGTCTAGAGGAACCCCAAGTGGAACAGCTCAGGGAGCTTCTCGTGAGGAATGCAGATGTGTTTTCCACAGGAGACCTGGCCTTGGGGTGTACGGACCTGGTAGAGCACCACATCGACACAGGTAGCCACCGCCCAGTGAAGCAAGCTCCTCGAAGGATGGCACCAGCCCGTCGCAAGGAGATGGATGAGGTGATGGATGATCTCCGGCAACAGGGTTAATCGAGCGGTTCAGCAGCCCGTGGGCGTCTGCTGTAGTGCTCGTCAGGAAAAAGGACGGTTCCCTCAGGTGCTGCGTGGACTACCGAGCCCTCAACGATCTCACCATCAAGGATTCATACCCACTCCCACGGATCGACGACACGCTCGACGCTTTGGTGGGCTCCAAGTGGTTTTCAACACTGGATATGAAGTCTGGGTATCACCAAGTCAAAATGGCGGAGCAGGACAAAGAGAAAACAGCCTTCTCCTACGGTCAAGGCCTGTGGCAGTTTAAGGTCATGCCCTTTGGCCTGTGCAACGCGCCGGCCACGTTCGAGCGGCTGATGGAGAGGGTGCTGGAGGGACTTCACTGGAAGACGGCACTCATCTACCTCGACGACGGGATTGTCTTTGGCCACACCTTCGAGCAGGAGATGGAAAGGCTATCAGAGGTTTTCGCCCGGTTTAGAGCTGCACACCTTAAGCTCAGCCCGAAGAAATACTGTCTGTTCCAAAAGGAGGTCCAATACTTGGGACACATCGTGAGCGAGGCTGGAGTACGCACTGATCCTGAGAAGGTGGCTGCGGTAAAGGACTGGCCGACACCCACCAACGTGAAGGAGCTGCGGAGCTTTCTCGGGTTGTGCTCATACTACCGCAGGTTTGTGAAAGGCTTCGCTACGATTGCTGCACCACTGCACCTCCTGACGAAGAAGGGGCGCAAGTTTGAGTGGACAGCGGAAATTCAGGTTGCCTTTGAGAAGCTCAAGGAGGCCCTCATCAGCTCGCCCGTACTCACCTACCCAGACCCCTCTAAGCCTTTTATACTGGATTGTGATGCCAGTGATGAGGGGATTGGTGGAGTGCTGTCCCAGGCATGTGCCGACATGGAACGGGTTGTGACCTACTTCAGCAAGAAGCTCACCCCAGCCGAGAAAAACTATTGCGTGACCCGGAAAGAACTCCTGGCAGTAGTCAAGAGCCTTGACTTTTTCCATGCTTACCTGTACGGTGCAACTTTCACCATCCGCACGGATCACGCTGCATTGCGGTGGTTGAAGTCAGTGAAAAACCCTGAGGGCCAGCTTGCTCGCTGGATAGGTAAACTAGAGCAACATCACTACACTATTGTGCACCGATCTGAGCTAACACACGGTAACGCGGACAGCTTGAGCCGGCGCCCCTGCCAACCTGAGTGTCAACATTGCCTCCAGAGGGAAAGCGTCCAGAATATGTGCCGCCTCACTACAGTGGAACAGACAGCGGAGGTGCCATGGGAAGACTTGGGAAAACTGCAGCGGGAGGACCCAGATTTGAGACCAATTATGGAGTGGCTGAGTCAATCGTCAACGCGACCTGGGTGGGAAGTAATCTCGAGAGAAAGCCCTACCACCAAGAATTACTGGACTCAGTGGGACACTCTTCGGATAGACGACGGAGTGTTGCAGCGACGCTGGGTCTCTCATGATGGTCTTGACCACTACTGGTCCACGGTGCTACCTATGAAGTCCCGGGAAGGCGTCTTGAAAGAAATGCACGATAGCATCACCAGCGGACACCTTGGGGTAAAGAAGACACTGAGTCGCCTGCGGCAAAGGTTCTACTGGGTTGGCATGAGGAAGGACGTGGAAGAATGGTGTCACGCGTGTGAGGTGTGCTGTGCAAAGAAGGGCCCCAAGAAGCGTCACCGTGCCCCATTGCAACTATACCAGGTTGGAGCCCCCATGGAACGGGTGGCAGTGGATATAGCAGGACCCTTGCCTCTGATGACGAATGGAAATAGGTAAATCTGCGTCACAATGGATTACTTCACCAAGTGGCCGGAAGCCTACGCCATCCCTGACCAGGAAGCCACTACCATCGCTAAGGTATTGGTGGAGGAGTTCTTCTGTCGCTTCGGTGTGCCTAACGAGCTCCATTCCGACCAGGGAAGGAATTTTGAGTCAACAGTCCTTGCTGAGTGCTGCAAGCTTCTGGGTATCAAGAAAACCTGGACCACCCCTCTGCGCCCACAGTCAGATGGAATGGTGGAGAGGTTTAATTGGACGTTGGGCCAGGAGTTGGCCAAGCAGTGCAACAATGATCAGTCTTCATGGGATCAGAAGCTGCCTGCGCTTCTCATGGCCTACAGGTCTGCCGCCCACGAGACTACGGGGTATTCACCGGCAAAGCTGATGTTTGGACGTGAGCTGCGATTGCCGGTGGACCTACTGACAGGAAGGCCTCCTGGGGAAAGCCTTCCAAGGAACGCCTCCAGTTTTGCCCGTCAACTAGAGGAACGGCTGGAAGAGGTGCACCATCAAGTCCGAGGTGCCTTGAAGTTCTCCGGGGAGGCCATGAAGCGCGGTTACAATATGAGGGCAAGCCACGTTGACTTCAAGGAAGGAGATCAAGTCTGGCTTTACAACCCGCAGAGGAAGAAAGGACAGTCTCCGAAGTTACAGAGCCCCTGGGAAGGCCCTTACACTGTGCTAGAACGCCTCTCCGACGTGACTTACCGAACCCGGAGAACGGAAAGGACCAAGCCGAAAGTTGTCCACGTCAACCGCCTATGGAGGTACCACGATCCGGGAAACTACACCTGGAACAACTACAGACACCCAGCAGCCGACGAAAACGCAAGGGACGTCCAGGACCGAGAGGAGGTCGACGACGACGTAGGCCTTCTGGACCTTTCAGCCGAGGGAGATAACCTCCCGGCTTCGGCAGATGTTCCAGGGACACCCCAAGAAGCGGACGACGACGAGGCGCACCAGGAGACAGACGCGCAGGAGGCACCGAGCAGAAGACAGAGACAACGCAGGCGTCCACAACGATACGACGATTATTATGTTTTTGATTAATTCTCTTATGTTTGTATATAGTTAAGTGTGTGATCGGGACGATCACAATTAAGAGGGGGGGATAGTGTTGTGCTGGAAGCTTCCCCCGGCGTCCATGGGGCTCTAGAAGGCTCCGGGAAGAGCGAGCAAGGGGGCGGGGAGCAAAGCCTCGTCCGCGCCCCGCGGCCAGGCGCCAGGCGGGAAGTGTTGCCAACCCGCACATACTTTTGCTACATATTCTTGTATGATCTAAAATATACTGTAACATTCTAGACTGTACTGTTCTGGATATATATAGGAGAAGAGGGCGAGAGGAGTCCAGTCCCAGTCATAGTAAGCTAGTGGTCAGTGAAGAGTCAGAGTGAAGTGTACTACTAAGGAAGAATATTATACTACAGAAGTTGTGCAAAGTGTTTACATATCTCCCTCCCACGGAGTCTCCTGACGGCGACACGGAACCCAAGTAACACGTCCGGCATAACACAATGTACTAATTAGTGCGAGGAATAGGGCTAACAGGGTATTAGGCTAGATTAATAATGCATTTATCAGGTGCACTCCCTTCGTCAGTACAAGGTCCAGTCTCGCTGGTTCGTCATCACTCCTGTATCTGGTATTCTCAGTCACCCACTGCATCAGTCACCCGTTTTCCATAATTTTAGAAATCTAATAATCTTTACCCCCATGCCGTTTCACTAACTCCACTTTCGAATGCTTCCCTATTTACCTCTTTGCAGTTAAAGTCCCCAACCAACAAGATTCTTTTATATGCTTAACCTACTCAAACTCTGAATGGTATCATCTATCATCGTCTCGTATTCTTTTTTGTTCCATGAGTTTGTTCTTGGTGGTACATAGGTTCCTATTATCGTCATCATTTCTCTCTTTTTATTCTCCAAGTTAACACTCACTATTTTCGCCTTTCCATTTCCATATATTACTGTGTGTGTGTGTGTGTGTGTGTGTGTGTGTGTGTGTGTGTGTGTGTGTGCTATGCTTTGTGACGCCACAGCCAATGGCGGGTAGGCTACTCCCTTCCACCCTTGTGAAACTTAAAGCTATCTCCGCTGTATTTTGGCAATTTGTGAATTATTAAACAATATGGCTGTAGTCTACATTACGTGTTTACAGATACGTGCAGTGTGCATTTCTTGTTTCCTCACAACACCGGAAACATGTATATTCCTTGCTCTCTTACATGGGGAAATGCCACACATGAATGGATCCGCCGCTAGCCAGTGAGTGTTGTGTGGGTTTCTTCGCTTCTCGAAGCTCACGAGTATGTCATCTGTTGGGGAGACTATGGGTCGTATTATAAGACATTTCGCCGCCTAAGAACACATATTTGACAAGGCTTTCGTGGGAGTTGTGGGCATATCTAGTAGTAGTTTTATGACCCTGGTAGTAGTTTGGCCCTTCCTCTGTACCATGAACCTGAAGAAACGCTCAATAGAACCCGACTGACCCCCTCTTTGAACTTTAGAAATAGCTGATGTGAGAAGCGAAAGTGTCTTATTATACCGACCTATATCTTTCATCCAACATTACGCCTGGACCTCGAACCCGAGCCTGTTAGACGCAAGGCGCACAGTAGCGTCGAGTCAAAGGGTAGCCCAAGCTGCTTCTCGTGCCTTAAGGAGTCTTTATTCGGGATATTACAGCTACATGAGTTTGTGGGGAGAAGGAAGAGTTCAGAAACATTACACACATGATTAGGGAGCTTGATGTACAGTTGCTGAAAATGTGAAGGATTTCCTTAACACAAACAGTTTAAAATTAAAGTAGTAATATGTATTGGCAGAGATGATACAAACAATAATAATAAATACTTATATTGCTAGTAAACACAGCAATCAATCCAAGCCTTGAAAAAGAGGAAATTGGAGAACATTTGTATGCTGATCGTTAGTTGATTAAATGGAAAAACTCATCAGTAATATTATCAATGCAAATATGAATGAGTTCTCATCGAATGTTGAACAGAGTTTTGAATGGGTAAAATATCTGATAGTGAATAACTGGTTCTCAGGGGTAGTGTAGGCCAACATGCCTCTCGCAAGCTCCTTACAGTCTTGCCTATAGCTTGTTGAACGATTTCTCATGCGTGGGAGAACGAGCGAGTCAGTCCTTAATTAACAAGGTTTATGTTTTTTTCCATGGTTCATGAATAATTGTATAATTTGGACGAGTGAGTGTTTTCAGCGCTGATCCTCCACCACCTCCTTCCCGTCTCAGCTGGGCGCGGGATCCGGACGAATATCCTCCCAGCAGGTGTCCTTGCATCAGAGGTCTCGGGAGCGGTGGTCACGACGGGCTGTTTCATTTAATTCTCGACTTCCTTGCTCCCTTCTAACCATGGGCAAGTCCGTAACTTGATACGACTAGTTGTTGCTGATGATTTTGTTGATCCAGTCAACAAAATAACTCACCTAAAAAATATGAAGCATCCTCATTACACACACACACACACACACACACACACACACACACACACACACACACACACACACCATCTCATCAATACAGTGTTAGGTGTTAGGTACCCCGGCGCTAAGTTCGTGTTGTGTGGGGACTTCAACGAACTAGACATTGCGGACGTTACCAGCCACCTGTGCCTCGCACAACTTGTTAATTTTCCCACGCACGAAAGGAACACGCTGGACCGTATCCTCACTGACCTGACGGACTGGTACTCCCCCCCTCAGCCCCTCCCCCCCATGGGCCGAAGCAATCACGCCTCAGTCCTATGGACGCCCCTACCATCTCACGGAGGTGTGAAACGGCCAAGAGGGCCACCCGCCCGACACCTGACTCCAAGATTAGGCAATTTGGGCAGTGGTTGGTGGGCTATCCTTGGGTCGAGGTCCTTACCGTTCGTGACGTCACGGAGAAGTGGAACAACCACCTCGCCACCATCACTCAGGCGTATCACCACTTTTTCCCCACCAAGAACAGCAAGAAGGCAAGAACAGCATATACCACAGCGAACACTTAGAAAAGAAAACAATGATCCTAAGTGGATGACTCGTGGACTAAAACACGAGATTGGGTTAAAGAAGGGAATTTATCAGAAAATAAAGAATGGGGAAACACATCTCAGGGGCCGGTACGTCGAACTATCTAGATTAGTTAAGAAAAACACCAGGATAGCAAAAAAGAACTATGAGATCAAAGTAGCAAATGAGGCGAAAAGTAATCCTAAGGGCTTCTTTCAGATGTATAGAACAAAAACACGGGAGAAAATTGGACCGCTGAAATCAAACACAGGGGAGCTAGTAGAAAATTACGAAAATTTGAGCACATTGTTGAACGACTACTTCCTTTCAGTATTCACACAGGAGGATCGAACGACTATACCGGAAAGAGTTCAGGTGTACGAGGGCGGGGATGGCGATAAATTGAGGGATATAATCATTACCAGGCAAGTAGTTCAGGATGAGATAGATAAGCTTAAGAAGAACAAGTCGCCAGGTCCTGACGG